>NW_027456863.1:90000-273703 GCF_040206685.1 Ascaphus truei
GCAGGTGACGGCCGCGCGCCAAGCAGGGCGCCCGATGCCCAGGTCCCCCCCCCTACCATCTCTCCCGACCGCGGGGGCTCTCAGGCACCGCGTGCGCCGGCCGGGGAGCGCGCCTGTCGGTTCCCACTGCAACAGGCCGCTTACCCCTCTGCTGGGGGTGGCCACGCGCCGGCTCCCCCCATACCACCTCACACCCCCACCACGGGGACCATCTGGCTCCGTCCCGCGCCCCCATCCCACTCACCCCTCCGACCTGCGTGCGGTGCTGCTGGCTCCTCGGCACCATGACTCACCTCCCTCCAATGTGCTGCAGCAGGGGAGGGAGGAGCGCTCTTCTCCCGCGCGCGGGCTGCAGGCTGACCTTTCCCCCTGCTCCACCCTCCCTTCCCGGGCTTCTGTGAGCAGGGGAGGGGGGGGTTCCCGCCCCATGTTTATTAAAGAGACAGGAGGTCACAGGCAGGTCTGCAGAGGCAGGCTGTTACCTTGGCCCTCCTCTGCAGTAGCGCCACCATGAGGCCCCTAGCGGTACTGCAGGGCGACCTCAAGTTCACCCCTCAGGGCGACCTCAACCTTACCCCTCACAGTACAGGGCAGACTGTGAGCAGGGTTACTACAGTGAAGCACCAACATATCATATAACCACACGCCATACCCAACCACCCCACCTACTTACCTCCAGCAGGCAGGGGCGCGGCCGGTCTGGTGTATAACCGCCCCAGCCACCCGGGGCCCCTGCCCCTCCCACCCATGGGCCACGCTGTGTCGGGCAGATTAACTGCAGCGCAGAGACGGGTCGTTCTGCTCTGTCACCGGCGGGGGTGGGGGGAGAGGATTTAAGGCGACCCAGCCCCGGGATCCTGCATGGGGTCCTCTCAGTTTTCGCAGGAAGCGACGGCTAATGACTGGTCATTGCACCCATGGAATGTGGACCAGGACCCCTACTCACCTTCACCGACGCATGGCGAGGAGGGGGACAGACGCCGAGGCCAGTCACCGCGCTTCAGGCCAGGTTAGCGCAGGGTACTAACCCGAGCAACGAGATTCCAGGTAAGGAAATAAATCCTAGTATAGTACGGGTAATAGCGACTCAGATAGTGACAGCGACATTTCACAAAACCTGTATGTATAAATTCCTAAAGAGACAGCGGTGATTCTCCGGTCACTTAAGGCCAGGTATCTATTAAGTCACTCAGGGGAACTTGCCTGCTTGCAGTTTGGCTGTGACAACTCTAATACAGAGTGCTTTTCCTGGTAATGTACAGGTCAATAAAAGCTTCAGTCAGACTTAGAACTTTGCTACTAATATTGACAGATTTATTATAAATCATTCTTCCTGTTATTACACAGGTTATTAAGAATTTATATTAGCGTTAGGGACCCCTGATATGTGGTCTGCCGTGCCGTTGGCTCAGGGGCTTACAACAATTTTGGCCAAAGATGTCAAACTAAAAGACCATTTTACTTAATAGATATTTATACATATATATTTAGGCACTGTACCGTATATGGGTCTCACTGGATGTGCTAAAACTGAGCTTTGTCTGTGTTTTAGGTTATGTCTCTGGTTTTTAATATATATTGCCATGCTCAGTAGCACTCCTCTGTGACACTCATATGCTTATATATATGTTGTGGTTATTTTGGGGGTTCAATAGGAGCTTGTTAGGTGTCCAGTATATTTTACACTTAAGGCTAGGCCAAGCGGTGCAACGCAGGGGGCAGCGCGGGAGAGCAAGGCCCCAAAAATTAAGGATGACGGCGTAAGTACCAGCAATTGTATTGTATGTCGTTATTTATATAGCGCCATTAAGGTACATAGCGCTTCACATTAGTAATACACGTGGTAACCAAATAAATATCAGATCATATAAATAACAGATCATGGGAATAAGTGCTTTAGGCATTAAAGTAACATTAAGTAGAGTCCCTGCCCCGAAGAGCTTACACTTTAATGTAAAGGGAAGGACACTTACGCCGGCGCTAGGACGTCCCTCCAGTCGGTTTACACGCCTTGAGAAAGACCATTTCAATTGAAACGCGTGGGAGGAGGTTCTCTTTTCTGTTTGTTGGTGTATCCGTTTAGGTAATTTAATAAATTATTTGTTCATTCCTTCACTGGTGAGTTTTGATCTAGATAGGAGCGGCAGTACTGCTGATCAATTCTACCCCGTACCACTATGATCGGACGGACGCCGAGGAGGGAAGCCAGACACCCGCTCTGGGTGCGACGCCAAGCAGGGGGCGCGGGGGGACCAGTATCAATCCTTCACCACCCAGGCTGGTTCAGCCACTATTTACCTGCTTGCTCTGGAAGTAGCTACACGGATTCTTCTATCTACACCCAAAGTGAGATAATAAAGGGAAAGTTCACGGACGTACACAACCTTTTGCTGATGGGTTTCAGGCCAGGGAAAAAGCGAAGGCTACAGGTGAGGAGAGAGCTAGTAAGTATAAATCATGGACAACTGGCTAAGAGGTTACCTTGTGTTAGCCAGCTGCCTGCTGGAGAAGCACCCAGTAGAGGGTCTGAACGTCCTTAAATACATAGACCTTAGATGCGACACATATAAAACATTTGGGGAACATCGTGGGAAGAATATGTTTAGAATTTGGTAACCACACTCGCAAGTCGCAATCTTAAATTCGCTTCTATATACCCGCACGTCATACGGGAGAAAATGACCAAAGAGGTAGGCCTGCGAGGCATGGCTGGACCGTTTCACTCACTGCCCATACACTGAGGAGCCTTATTCAGTAATGCTAGGGTGCTAGGAAGGTTACACTAATACATGCCCACGTCACCTTGGGCAGATGGGTATAGCGGACTTATGGATCTGATCCACAAGTCACTAGCCCCACGCACTTGGAGAACCTACCTCCAGGCTTGGCACACATGGCTAGTATTCAAGCAAAAGGACAGAGTCGAGGGTAAGCGTGGTAGCAGCGCGCGGATCATTAGCTTCCTACAGGCCCAGAAGGCAGCTGGGGGTTGGGGCCATGATGGCAGGACTGTGTTTTTCTGAAATGGCATATCTGCAGGGACATAACTAAGGATTTCATAGTTAGGAGAACCCTAAGAATAGGCTGGGATAGGGGTGAAGCCAAGTGAACTGACAGTAAGGAGCCGATAACGCCAGACAGGCTTCAGGTATTGATGATAGAAAAATAGGCTAAAGCGCTCTATGCAGGTATAATGAAATAAAGTGAGCCAAACCACTAAGCCAAGGTATATAAAATGATATGATATAGTTCTTAATATGCAATAGTATGGGTACTATCCTGAAGACAGGTGGTAGATGGTACAAGCCCACTCACCCTCAGTCTCATTGGCAGGTTCCCCTGAACATAAGCAATACTCACATCCTAGGAGTGGTAGGCAGGCTGTGCAGCTACAGATATGTAGTATAACACGAAAATGGAGAACAAAAGCGCACTAGCAAAAACTGAGCAGGAAGGACCCAGATTCAAAAATAAATAAAAGGGCACTTTAATGTGACAAAAGACCCATACAACGCGTTTCGAACGTCACAGCGTTCTTTTTCAAGGTATTGATGATGGCAGCAAAAGAGCTATGTTTCAGTACAGCGGAAAAGGGAACTGTTCAGAGTAGTATTTGCCGTGGCTTTCTTGGTGCCTCCAGGGTTGGCGAGCTAGTGGCGGCATCTTAAACAATCCAGGGTTCGGGCTTGTTTTTCACGAGCACGATTCTCAATGCTACGTCAGTGGTATGCAAGATTCGCAGGTCTAAAACCGACCAAGCGGGAAGGGGAGCGTGGGTCCACCTCACTATAGAGGATAACGGAAGTTTGCCCAGTGGCGTTGAGTAAGGGGTACGTAAGGCACAGGCCCAAGGTTGGGAGCAATTTCATCATCCATCAGGACGCAACACCACTCACAAGGTACCAATTTCAAAGCGTTTTTAGGCGGTGCCTTGCTGCTAAGGGGGATGGATCCCAGTTTATTTGTTACCCATTGCTTTAGAATTGGTGCCGCAACAGCGGTAGCTGAGAACGGCTGTATGCCGGACCAAATGTGGAAACCGGGGAGGTGGAAACCCAGTGCCTATAGGGGGTTACATCAGGGCCTAAGGGCACAGCAACGTGCTGAGGCAAGAAGATTAACATGTTTTTCCCTCTCAGTAGACAGCTGCACAAAGGACCCTGGAAGTGTGGATCATGGGACATTCCTTTCGTTCAGTGGGCGCACGTATGGGCGAAGGATCAGCGGTGCAGCCAGCAGCTGTGGTGTACGGGAGAGGGGGTGAATTGGCGTTGGCTTGGGAAGAGAGGAAGGTGCTTGGTTGATTTGTAACAGGCTCTGCACAAGGAGTGAGCAGAATTTCAGGTGAAACCGGATGTTAGTTTGCTACACCTCGTGGGGAATGATCCAGCCAACACCAAAACACTAGAGTTGATTTATCGGTTACAGCAGGAATGCGCCCGCTTGAAGGCGCTGTGGAGTGAGGTTTTAATCATTTGGTCTGTAATTAGTCCAAAGCAAATTTTAAAAGGGACACGGAAAGAGAAAGCTAGGAGGAAGGTTAATAAGGCCATGGGCAAAATTCATCCTCTAGCGGCGGTAAAACTCTTAAAGCGCAGAGGGACTGACACCAAGGAGTGCAGCTGGCACAGAAGGGACTGCGTGCATCTATCACCAAAGGGGTTGGAGGTGTTCTTAAGTAACATCAAGGAAGAAGAATGTGCGGGAAGAATTAAGATCAGAGGTCGCAGCTTTGGGTGGGCGTGTCGGCCCCAGGGTAGCCAGTGCCCGGCAGAGGGGCCTCCAGGTGGCGGAGCTGCCGCGCCAGCCAAGCTCACGAGACGGAGAAAGGGCGAGGACTTTAGGGTCTGTCCCTCAGCTGGAGCCCCTAGAACAGCGCGGCAGGCTGGAGGCGCCGGCTGTAGGGCCGGGCCGGCCTATGCCCAATCAACGCTGGTAAAAGGCTGGGCGCCAGCTTTAGGGCTGGGCCTAAGCTGACCCTAGGGGCGGGAGGGGGAGGGAAGCAGCCCAACATCGGCTGAATGAGGATCTCCCCCTCCCATTTTACAGTGCTTTTGGGCGGAGGGAGGGAGCGGGCCAATTGCTGGCTGTCGGCAGGGATCTCCCTCCCATGCACATGATACGGGCGGGGGGAGGGAGCGGGCCAATTGCTGGCTGTCGGCAGGGATCTCCCCCCCCATGCACATGATACGGGCTGGGGGAGGGAGCGGGCCAATTGCTGGCTGTCGGCAGGGATCTCCCCCTACCCCCCATTTTGCATGGAGCATACTTGGCTGGCGGGCAGGCTGGTAGGATTTTAACAGCGGATGTTAAAATAAAGCTGTGACCTTTTCTTCCAACATTGTGTGGTCTCCATTATTTGGTTTAGCGTCACAAAGGAGGGGCGGCGCATAAAGCCTTTAAAGTAGAGATTGCACACATTAAACTATTAAAGTAAAAAAATAAATTAAAAAAAAAAAAAAAAAGACTGAACTGCAGCTTTAACTCTTCCCTCTACTCTGGTACCTTTCCTTCATCCTTCAAGCATGCAACCGTTATACCATTACTCAAAAACAGCAAGCTTGACCCTACCTGTCCTTCTAACTATCGACCTTTCTCCCTCCTGCCTTTTGCCTCCAAACTCCTTGAACGTCTTGTATTCTCTCGATTGCTACACTTTCTCAACACCTATTCTGTACTAGACCCTCTACAATCTGGCTTCCGCACTGCTCACTCTACTGAAACAGCCCTCACTAAAATAACTGACGACCTCCACGCTGCCAAAGACAGAGGTCATTACACTCTGCTCATATTACTCGACCTCTCTGCAGCATTCGACACCGTGGACCACCCTCTTCTCCTTCACATTCTCCATACTCTTGGTATTCGGAACAAAGCTTTATCCTGGATCTCCTCTTACCTCTCCCATCGTACCTTCAGTGTTTCTTTTGCTAACACCTCCTCCTCTATCGATCTCTCTGTGGGGGTAACCCAGGGCTCTGTCCTGGGACCCCTTCTCTTTTCTCTCTACACACTCTCTCTAGGTGACCTAATCACATCTTTTGGGTTTAAATATCACCTCTATGCTGACGACACACAAATTTACCTTTCAACCCCTGACCTTACACCTGCTATACAGACCAAAGTTTCTGAATGCCTCTCTGGAATATCATCCTGGATGGCCATCCGCCGACTGAAACTTAACATGGCAAAAACAGAGCTCCTTATACTACCTCCCAAACCTGGCCCTACTACATCCTTCCACATTGCTATTGGAAATACGATCATTCACCCAGTAGCCCAAGCACGCTGCCTAGGGGTCACACTTGATTCCTCTCTCTCATTCTCCTCTCATATTCAAAACGTTTCTAAAACTTGTCGCTTTTTCCTCCGCAATATAACTAAGATACGCCCTTTCCTCTGTTACTCAACTGCTAAAACTCTGACTCAGGCCCTCATTCTCTCACGTCTCGATTACTGCAACCTCCTGCTGTCCGGCCTTCCTGCCTCTCACCTGTCTCCCCTACAATCTATCCTAAACACTGCTGCCAGAATCACTCTACTCTTTCCTAGATCTGTCTCAGCGTCTCCCCTGCTGAAATCCCTCTCCTGGCTTCCGATTAAATCGCGTATCTCACACTCAATTCTACTGCTCACTTTTAAAGCTTTACATTCTTCTGCCCCTCATTACATCTCAGCCCTAATTTCTCGCTATGCACCATCCCGACTCTTGCGTTCTGCTCAAGGATGTCTTCTTTCTACCCCCTTTGTATCTAAAGCTCTCTCCCGCCTTAAACCTTTCTCACTTTCTGCCCCACACCTCTGGAATGCCCTTCCCCTCAATACCCGACTAGCCCCCTTGCTATCCACCTTTAAGACCCACCTTAAGACACATCTGCTTAAAGAAGCATATGAGTAGCACTGGATAATCATGGACACATGACACAAAGCTTGGCCCCCTGCAGACGCACTTTCTAGTATTCCCTCCTACTGTCTCTGTACGTTCTCCCTACCTACCAATTAGATTGTAAGCTCCTCGGAGCAGGGACTCCTTCCTTAATGTTACGTTTACAGTATGTCTGAAGCACTTATTCCCATGATCTGTTATGTATATTTGTTATTTATATGACATGTATTACTACTGTGAAGCGCTATGTACATTTTATGGCGCTATACAAATAAAGACATACATACATACATACCCCCCAATTAGTACTGTAACCACTCCTCTATACACATGCGTTTAGGGCACTACAGAACACAGAACCTCCTCTTTCTCTCTGCAGAACATCACAGGCACCCCCAGATCGAGCAGGCATCTCTTGATCATCCCCTATGGAGGAGTCTCCCCCACCGTCTACCCCCTCCTCTTACCCACGGCCTTGGGTTCGTTGTGCTCCCTCACTTTGCAGCGCAACTGTTGGTTCTTCTGCATCATGTCCAACGTCTTACTGAGTTCTTTCCTTAGTTCTACATTTTCTGTCCATAGCCGGACATTATCATCTTTCAGCGCCCGCAGGTCCCTCGGTAACAGCTCCATCCCTGTTATTCTGCGTAATGCCTGAGGGCTCCTGCAAACTGCCAACACCAGGGCATATAACTACCCCGCCTCTGTGATGTCATCTACGGTGACACGTGTGTGATGTAATTGTGGCTTAGGGAGGGGATCCTTGAAGCTTGGTGGTCAATAGCAACCAGCAACCCCTCCCAACTCCTTCCTGTTAACAAGATAGGCAGAGTGGTGGCATACCAGGGGTTAATGACCCACCAAACCAATTATAACACCTCAGGTGTACACGCAGTAATTGTGAGAGAAGCACAGAGGGATCAGAACTGTATAAAGCTCGGTTTCTATCCTTAAGCAGAGGGTGACCAGGCGTACAGTGTGCGTGTCGGTGGGTGGGTGGGTGTGCGTATCTGTGTGTGTGTGTGTGTATCTGTGTGTATATCTGTGGGGGTGTATATCTGTGGGGGGGGGGGTGTATCTGTGTGTGTGTGGGGGGGTATATCTGTGCGGGGGGGGGAGGCTGGAGGCGCGCGCACTTTCCCTCGCGCGCGCACTTTCCCTCCCTCGCGCGCGCACTTTCCCTCCCTCGCGCGCGCACTTTCCCTCCCTCGCGCGCGCGTGCGCATGGGGACGGTGCGGGAGCGCGGATGGCTGGAGGCGCGCACACTTTCCCTCGCGCGCGCACTTTCCCTCCCTCGCGTGCGCATGGGGACAGTGCGGGGTTGCTGTTGGGGAACTCCCTGCTTCTGCCCAGGCGCGCAGGGCCCGGGCCATAGAGGCATGAACAGCGCGGAGGCGCGCTGACGCTGAGGCTCGCCTGCTGCAGTCTCCGCGATTGCATGGCCTTGCAGGCGAGCCAGCGTGCTGACGGTACGCGGAGTTACGGGGTCAAGTCGGGGTCGAAGTCCCGACGTCCACGTTATGCGCCGTGCTGCGGAACAACGTGCTCACGTGACATGGAAGCGCCGAAGTGACCGTGAAGGCGCCAACCTCAGGGCTCGAGGAGGGAAAACATTGAGGGTGGGTGAAATCAGTGTCCAGTGCGCTTCCAGTGCGCTCCCAGTGTCGTCCAGTGCGCTCCCAGTGTCTCCCAGTGTCGTCCAGTGCGCTCCCAGTGTCGTCCAGTGCGCTCCCAGTGTCTCCCAGTGTCGTCCAGTGCGCTCCCAGTGTCGTCCAGTGCGCTCCCAGTGTCTCCCAGTGTCGTCCAGTGCGCTCCCAGTGTCTCCCAGTGTCGTCCAGTGCGCTCCCAGTGTCGTCCAGTGCGCTCCCAGTGTCGTCCAGTGCGCTCCCAGTGTCGTCCAGTGCGCTCCCAGTGTCCTTCCAGTGCCCTCCCAGTGTCATCCAGTGTCCTTCCAGTGCCTCCCAGTGTCGTCCAGTGCGCTCCCAGTGTCGTCCAGTGCGCTCCCAGTGCGCTCCCAGTGTCGTCCAGTGCGCTCCCAGTGTCCTCCCAGTGTCCTCCCAGTGTCCTCCCAGTGTCCTCCCAGTGCCTCCCAGTGCGCTCCCAGTGCGCTCCCAGTGCCCTCCCAGTGCCCTCCCAGTGTCCTCCCAGTGTCCTCCCAGTGTCCTCCCAGTGCGCTCCCAGTGCGCTCCCAGTGTCCTCCCAGTGTCCTCCCAGTGCGCTCCCAGTGCGCTCCCAGTGTCGTCCCAGTGTCCTCCCAGTGTCCTCCCAGTGCGCTCCCAGTGTCCAGTGCGCTCCCAGTGCGCTCCCAGTGTCCTCCCAGTGTCGTCCAGTGTCGTCCAGTGTCGTCCAGTGTCGTCCAGTGTCGTCCAGTGTCCTCCCAGTGTCGTCCAGTGCGCTCCCAGTGGCCTCCCAGTGTCGTCCAGTGCGCTCCCAGTGTCCTTCCATTGCCTCCCAGTGTCCTCCCAGTGCGCTCCCAGTGTCTGCTTGTTTTGTCCTGACCCTGTGCATGAAGTAGCTCGATTTAACACACCCCCCCCCCCCTTGTATTAAGGCAGGGTGCGAGCCTGGCACACAGTGCAGTGAAGATTTTGGAGATTTGAAGAAAAAAGGGAAAGCAAACAGCAAAAGAGATTATCTGAGGAAAGCATATATCTCAAACCAAAAATTGACATTAAGCATGTCTTTGTCAAAGGAGATGTGTATTTTTTTCCTAATGGAGAGTGTCTATTTGAAAACGGCTTTTTCGGGTGGCAGAACAACAAACGTACATGACATTAATCGGCAGCGTGCGACACTTGGTGAATTTGCCACATTATACCCATTTCTACGTGCACACGATCAAAAATTCTACGAATATATGAGAATGTCAATAAAAACTTTCGACTACATCTTGAAACATATTGAGGAAGCTATAACTCCATTACAGACAAATTTCTGCAAAGTTATTCGTGCCGAAGAAAGATTGATGATCACTTTGCGGTAATTATTTGTGTGTGTGTACATTTATTTCTATATATCTCTATCGCGAGAGACCGAGATAACGAGAACGAAAGAGAGAGACCGAGATAACGAGAACGAAAGAGAGACACCGAGAACAAAAGAGATCGACCTAGACACCAAGACCGAGACAGACCGAGAGAGAGAGACCGAGAGAGATGCATACAATGGTTTGTAACAATGTGTAATAACTCTTGCATTGTTTTATTTAATATTTTCCAGATTTCTGTCGACTGGGGCATCGTTGCAAACTGCCAACACCAGCGCATATAACTACCCCGCCTCTGATGTCATCTGCTGTGACACGTGTGTGATGTCATTGTGGCTTAGGGAGGGGAGGCTTGAAGCTTGGTGGTCAATAGCAACCAGCAACCCCTCCCAACTCCTTCCTGTTAACAAGATAGGCAGAGTGGTGGCATACGAGGGGTTAATGACCCACCCCAGGTGTACACACAGTAATTGTGAAAGAAGCACAGAGGGATCAGAGCTGTACAAAAATTTTGCTGATGCGGGAGCTCTCCCTTACCCTTTCCCTTCCCCTCTTTCCCATTCCTGGACTTGTTAGTCAATTCCCCATTGGAACAGTCTCCCCCTCCTCTCACCTATGGCCTTGGATTCCTTCTCCTGGCTGAAGGGTGATAGCTGCGCACGTTTTTATCCCTCACAGTGCCGCGTAACTCTGCGTTAGCTGAACCATTTTCCGCAGGTCTGCATTTTCCGTCGCTTCCCAGCGCCGGTGCATCCACCGGGGGAGGGGCCCGGGACACTGGGGGGCACCCCGCAGCCAGGGGCAGTGGGACTGCCGCTGCTGGATCCAAGGCTTGTGCCGGCGCATAAGGCGCGGGGGCATGTTGTGCGGGTGCCTGTGCTAGCGGCGCAGGTGGGTATGGTGCGTAGGGGCAGGTGCATACGGCGCAGGGGCATAGTGCGTGTAATGTGCCGGTGTGTACGGGGGGGCTTGGGACGCGTGGGCGTAAGGCGCGTGGGCGTAGGGCGCGTGAGGGTAAGGCGCGTGGGGGTAAGGCGCCATGAACGCGGCGGCGGTGGTTTGGCTCGGCCCTGCCATGGGGGGGGTGGTCTGGTCAGCAGGAGTGGGGATGGTGTGGGTAGCATGGGGGGGGATGTACTGTGTAGCGGGAGGGGTAAACAGGGCAGCATGGGGAGAGGTGACCGGGGCAGCAAGGGGAGGGGGGATCAGTGCAGCATGTGGAGAGGGTATCAAGGCAGCATGGGGATGGGTGACCAGGGCAGCATGGGGATGGGTGACCTGGGCAGCATGGGGAGGGGTGACCATGCCAGCCTGGGGAGGGGTGACCAGGCCAGCCTGGGGAGAGGTGAACGGAGCGGCAGGGTGATGGTTAATGTGCTCTCCCATGAGGGGGGGAGAGTAGCCCTCCCCTCCCTGCTCTGCTGCGAGCAGGCACCGGAGTGAGGCTGGGGGGCGGAGCCAGCCTGCTTCCTTCCCCGGCTGGGAGAGGGCTGCGGCTGCTGTGCTCCCTGCTCAGGCCACTGGCTCCGTGGGGCGCCGGGCGGGATGTCCTGCGATCGCGTGCAGGAGCCTGGATGCTGCTCGTCGGCCTCGTGCTGATGGGATCCATGCTGCGGTCGGGGAACACGCTCACAGGGACCTGCAGGGAGAGAAGAAAACAGAATCAGTGAGTAGCTCTTGCGAGCGCAGGGTTTAAATAGCCCGCCCCATTAGCCCCTCCCCTTGTTGATTCGCGCGCAACTCTACCAAGCCTCGTGCTGGGGGAAAGGAAAGGAAGGCACGTTAAGTACCCCCTGGAGGCACGGGCCATTATGGGCGCGCCGGCCCCATTTTGGGACCTCTGCTTCTTCTTTTCCCTTCCCCTCTTTCCCATTCCTGGACTTGTTAGTCAATTCCCCATTGGAACAGTCTCCCCCTCCTCTCACCTATGGCCTTGGATTCCTTCTCCTGGCTGAAGAGTGATAAGCTGCGCACGTTTTTATCCCTCACAGTGCCGCGTAACTCTGCGTTCTCTTGCATTAGCTGAACCATTTTCCTGGGGTCTCGTCGCTGTCTGCGCCGCTGCTTGCGTCTGACTCGCTGCTCGCTCTTGCGCTCTCACTATCCTCGCTGTCTGACCCCTGGGACTCACAGTCAGACCCTGACCTAACCGACCCCCCATCACTAACATCACCATCGACATCATTATTTTCATGCTCACCTGATCCTGCGACTTGCGCACCTGGGTGACCGGTCCTGGGTCTTTTTGCCGCTGCACGACTTCTGTTGCTGCTCCCCGGATCGGCGACGCTTCCCAGCGCCGGTGCATCCACCGGGGGAGGGGCCCGGGACACTGGGGAGCACCCCGCAACCAGGGGCAGTGGGACTGCCGCTGCTGGATCCAAGGCTGGTGCCGGCGCATAAGGCGCGGGGGCATGTTGTGCGGGTGCCTGTGCTAGCGGCGCCGGTGGGTATGGTGCGTAGGGGGCAGGTGCATACGGCGCAGGGGCGTAGTGCGTGTAATGTGCCGGTGTGTACGGGGGGCTTGGGACGCGTGGGCGTAAGGCGCGTGGGCGTAGGGCGCGTGAGGGTAAGGCGCCATGAACGCGGCGCCGGTGGGTTGGCTCGGCCCAGCCATGGGGGGGGTGGTCTGGTCAGCAGGAGTGGGGATGGTGTGGGTAGCATGGCGGGGATGTACTGTGTAGCGGGAGGGGTGAACAGGGCAGCATGGGGGGAGAGGTGACCGGGGCAGGAAGGGGAGGGGGGATCAGTGCAGCATGGGGAGAGGGTATCAAGGCAGCATGGGGATGGGTGACCAGGGCAGCATGGGGATGGGTGACCTGGGCAGCATGGGGAGGGGTGACCATGCCAGCCTGGGGAGGGGTGACCAGGCCAGCCTGGGGAGGGGTGACCAGGCCAGCCTGGGGAGGGGTGACCAGGGCAGCATGGGGATGGGTGACCAGGGCAGCATGGGGAGGGGTGACCAGGCCAGCCTGGGGAGGGGTGACCAGGCCAGCCTGGGGATGGGTGACCAGGGCAGCATGGGGATGGGTGACCTGGGCAGCATGGGGAGGGGTGACCAGGGCAGCCTGGGGAGGGGTGACAAGGCCAGCCTGGGGAGAGGTGAACGGAGCGGCAGGGTGATGGTTAATGTGCTCTCCCATGAGGGGGGGCAGAACAGCCCTCCCCTCCCTGCTCTGCTGCGAGCAGGCACCGGAGTGAGGCTGGGGGGCGGAGCCAGCCTGCTTCCTTCCCCGGCTGGGAGAGGGCTGCGGCTGCTGTGCTCCCTGCTCGGGCCACTGGCTCCGTGGGGCGCCGGGCGGGATGTCCTGCGATCGCGTGCAGGAGCCTGGATGCTGCTCGTCGGCCTCGTGCTGATGGGATCCATGCTGCGGTCGGGGAACACGCTCACAGGGACCTGCAGGGAGAGAAGAAAACAAAATCAGTGATTAGAATCCCAGTGCGCTCCAATGTCCTCCCAGTGTCCTCCCAGTGCGCTCCCAGTGCGCTCCCAGTGTCTGCTTGTTTTGTCCTGACCCTGTGCATGAAGTAGCTCGATTTAACACCCCCCCCCCCCCCTTGTATTAAGGCAGGGTGCGAGGCCTGGCACACCCCCCCCCCCTTGTATTAAGGCAGGGTGCGAGCCTGGCACACAGTGCAGTGAAGATTTTGGAGATTTGAAGAAAAAAGGGAAAGCAAACAGCAAAAGAGATTATCTGAGGAAAGCATATATCTCAAACCAAAAATTGACATTAAGCATGTCTTTGTCAAAGGAGATGTGTATTTTTTTCCTAATGGAGAGTGTCTATTTGAAAACGGCTTTTTGGGGTGGCAGAACAACAAACGTACATGAAATTAATCGGCAGCGTGCGACACTTGGTGAATTTGCCACATTATACCCATTTCTACGTGCACACGATCAAAAATTCTACGAATATATGAGAATGTCAATAAAAACTTTCGACTACATCTTGAGGAAGCTATAACTCCATTACAGACAAATTTCTGCAAAGTTATTCGTGCCGAAGAAAGATTGATGATCACTTTGCGGTAATTATTTGTGTGTGTGTGTTTTTGTGTACATTTATTTCTATATATCTCTATCGCGTGAGACCGAGATAACGAGAACGAAAGAGAGAGACCGAGATAACGAGAAGGAAAGAGAGAGACCGAGAACAAGAGATCGACCTAGACACCAAGACCGAGAGAGAGAGACCGAGAGAGATGCATACAATGGTTTGTAACAATGTGTAATAACTCTTGCATTGTTTTATTTTATAGTTTCCAGATTTCTGTCGACTGGGGCATCGTTCCGTACCTTGTCGTTTTCATTCAAGATGGGGAAAAGCACCGTTGCATCAATTGTACATGCCACATGTACCGCAATATATCATGCATTGCAGCCAGACCATATGCCATTTCCAACTGTTGATTTGCTTGAAAAGGTTTCTAAAGAATTTGAGTTGAAATGGAATTTTCCAAATTGTGTGGGCTGTGTAGATGGAAAACATATAAGAATCAAACACCCTACAAATTCTGGTTCAATGTTTTATAACTACAAACATTTTCACTCCGTTGTATTACAAGCAGTTGCTGATGCAAAATGTTGTTTTCTAGCCATTGATGTGGGCGCGTATGGCAAACAAAGTGATGGTGGAGTATTTAGAGCATCATTGTCAGGATGTGCTCACCACAAACGAGACGGGACCGCGGTGCTGAGGTGGGAAAGGTTAGAACGCCACCCACAGCCACGTGGGCACGTCTTGAAAGTAGATTGGTCTGGGGTTCCGGATCGGGGTAGGAGAGGTACGGTTGGTAGGAAGGCCGTTTGCCAAGTCCGGGGTTGGAGAGAGGGACGTTGTAGTTTACCGTAAGCCAGGATCGGGAAGCCAGAGGTGCGGAGAGTCGTGTAGCCGTATGCCGAGTTCAGGTTGCCAGAGGTACAGGAAGACGTAGCGGAAGCCGGTTCGGTTCACGAGGAAGTCTGCAAAGAGAACTAGGGAGGCAGAGAATGGTGAGAACAACTGGTTCTATGCTCAGCCAACGAGTCAGTGATTCTGCCAGGTATATATAGGAGAGAGGGTCCAATAGCAGTGCAGCAAGGTGGAGGTGTGTAGAAGGGCCAGGATACCGCAGGGATAGGTCCAGAATGAGTCCCATGGGAGGAGCCATAAAGCCCAGTAGTCTGAGTGCATTTGATTGCAGCAATGTCTTTATGCGCTGTACCTTTAAGGGGTTGGGGCGACGCCGTGTGGCCATGCCTCCGTATAGCGGGGTTTGCGTGCGCGTGACCGGGTGAAGCCGCCAGCCCGAGATTAGAAGTGCAGTCCTGGCGTGCGCGCGCGCGCCCACGTGAAGCAGTGACCGGCGCTCTGGTGAGGGAATGAGAGTGTGCTGCGGGGATCTCCGTCGGAGCTGTAGGTGAGTGAGGAGCACGCCGAGGGCGGCGTGACTCCCAAACCCTCACAATCATCACTATATAAGTTAATAGAACAAAATAAATTGGTGCTTCCTGACGCGAAAGCTTTGCCATCTAGTTCCAGAGATAAATTACCACATGTCCTACAAGCAGATGAGGCCTACCCATTGCTGAAATACTTAATGAAGCCTTATTGTAGGAAAGGATTAACAAAAGAGGGTGAAATCTTTAATTACAGACTGTCGAGGGCCAGGCGGTGTGTAGAGTGCGCATTTGGTATAATGTCAGCAAAATGGCGCATACTATTGAAAGCGATAGAAACTTTGGTGCCAAATGCAAAAAGTATAGTGAAATGTGTATCTATACTACATAATGTGGTAATCGATTTGGAAGGAGCAAATGAGGGTGTAATGAATGATAGTACAGCAGTACTTCCTACTTCATTCCGCAGAAATAAAGCTAACAGTGCACCAGGCAAAATTGCTAAATGCATTCGAGATACATTCAGAGATTATTTCAATGCGGAGGGAGCTGTACCATGGCAAAATGATATGTGAAAAATTCAACAGAAGATTTATAAAACATGTAACATTAATAAAGTTTATTATTTGGATATGGTTAATAATTTTTGTTCTTTCTATTACAAAAAATTATCAATAAAACTTTTTTAGATGCTACATGAATTGGGTCATTGGTTCAGAGTGCCAGTGCGCAAGTTTGGCACATTGGAAGTGAGCCTGTGCGTGCACACAGTGTCAGTGAGTGTGTGCCTGCACACACTGTGTGTGAGTCTGTGCGTACACACACTGTGTGAGTCTGTGCGTGCACACAGTGTCAGTCAGTCTGTGCGTACACACAGTGTGTGTGTCTGTGCGTGCACACAGTGTCAGTAAGTGCGTACACACAGTGTGTGTGTCTGTGCGTGCACAGTGTGTGTGAGTCTGAGTACACACACTGTCAGTCATTCTGTGCGTGCACACAGTGTCAGTCAGTCTGTGCGTTCATACAGTGTGTGTGAGTCTGCGAGCACACAGTGTTAGTCTGTGCGTACACAGTGTGTGTGAGTCTGTGCGTACACACACTGTGTGTCTGTGCGTGCACACACTGTGTAAGTCTGTGCGTGGACAGGAGGGGGGGACTGGACAGGAGGGGGGGGACAGTGGACAGGAGTGGGGGGGGACAGTGGACAGGAGGGGGAAGGACAATGGACAGGAGGGGGGGTGGGGGACAGTGGACAGGAGGGGGGGTGGGGGACAGTGGACAGGAGGGGGGACGGGACAGTGGACAGGAGGGGGACAGACGGGACAGTGGACAGAAGGGGGACGGGACAGTGGACAGGAGGAGGGACAGTGGACAGGAGGGGGGGACAGTGGACAGGAGGGGGGGACAGTGGACAGGAGGGGGGGACAGTGGACAGGAGGGGGGGACAGTGGACAGGAGGGGGGACAGTGGACAGGAGGGGGGACAGTGGACAGGAGGGGGGACAGTGGACAGGAGGGGGGACAGTGGACAGGAGGGGGGAACAGTGGACAGGAGGGGGACAGTGGACAGGAGGGGGGGATGGGGGACAGTGGACAGGAGGGGGGGGCAGGGACAGTGGACAGGAGGGGGGACAGGGACAGTGGACAGGAGGGGGGACAGTGGACAGGAGGGGGGACAGGGACAGTGGACAGGAGGGGGGACAGTGGACAGGAGGGGGGGACAGTGGACAGGAGGGGGGGACAGTGGACAGGAGGGGGGACAGTGGGCAGGAGGGGGGGACAGTGGGCAGGAGGGGGGGACAGTGGACAGGAGGGGGGGACAGTGGACAGGAGGGGGGGACAGTGGGCAGGAGGGGGGGACAGTGGACAGGAGGGGGGACAGGGACAGTGGACAGGAGGGGGGATGGGGACAGTGGACAGGAGGGGGGGACAGTGGATAGGAGGGGGGGACAGTGGACAGAAGGGGGGACACGGGGGAAAGTGGACAGGAGGGGGGGAACAGGGGACAGTAGACAGGAGGGGGGACGGGGGACAGTGGACAGGAGGGGGGGACAGTGGACAGGAGGGGGGACTGGACAGGAGGGGGAGGACAGTGGACAGGAGGGGGGGACAGTGGACAGGAGGGGGGGACAGTGGACAGGAGGGGGGGGCAGTGGACAGGAGGGGGGGATGGGGGACAGTGGACAGGAGGGGGACAGATGGGACAGTGGACAGAAGGGGGACGGGACAGTGGACAGGAGTGGGACGGGACAGTGGACAGGAGGGGGGACAGTTGACAGGAGGGGGGACAGGGACAGTGAACAGGAGGGGGGGACAGGGACAGTGGACAGGAGGGGGGACAGTGGACAGGAGGGGGGGACAGTGGACAGGAGGGGGGACAATGGACAGGAGGGGGGACAGTGGACAAGAGGGGGGGACAGTGAACAGGAGGGGGGGACAGTGGACAAGAGGGGGGGATGGGGAAAAGTGGACAGGAGGGGGGACAGTAGACAGGAGGGTGGGGGACGGGGACAGTGGACAGGAGAGGGGGACAGTGGACAGGAGGGGGGGACCGTGGACAGGAGGGGAGAAGTGGACAGGAGGGGGGGACAGTGGACAGGAGGGGGACAGTGGACAGGAGGGGGATGGGGGACAGTGAACAGGAGGGGGGACAGTTGACAGGAGGGGGACGGGGGACAGTGGACAGGAGGGGGACAGTGGAAAGGAGGGGGGATGGGGGACAGTGGACAGGAGGGGGACAGTGGACAGGAGGGGGGACAGGGACAGTGGACAGGAGGGGGACAGTGGACAGGAGGGGGGGATGGGGGACAGTGGACAGGAGGGGGACAGTGGACAGGAGGGGGGACAGGGACAGTGGACAGAAGGGGGGACAGGGACAGTGGACAGGAGGGGGGACAGTGGACAGGAGGGGGGGACGGGGACAGTAGACAGGAAGGGGACGTGGGACAGTGGACAGGAGGGAAGGACAGTGGAAAGAAGGGGGGACAGTGGACAGGAGGGGGGGACAGTGGACAGGAGGGGGGGGACGGGGGAAAGTGGACAGGAGGGGGGAACGGGGGACAGTAGACAGGAGGAGGGAACAGTGGACAGGAGGGGGGGACAGTGGACAGGAGGGGGGGACAGTGGACAGGAGGGGGGGACAGTGGACAGGAGGGGGGGACAGTGGACAGGAGGGGGGACGACAGTGGACAGGAGGGGGGGACGGGGGACAGTGGACAGGAGGGGGGGACAGTGGACAGGAGTGGGGATGGGGGACAGTGGACAGGAGGGGGATGGGGGACAGTGGACAGGAGGGAGGGGGACAGTGGACAGGAGGGGGGACAGGGACAGTGGACAGGAGGGGGGACAGGGACAGTGGACAGGAGGGGGGTGGGGACAGTGGACAGGAGGGGGGACTGGGGACAGTGGACAGGAGGAGGGACAGTGGACAGGAGGGGGGACAGGGACAGGGACAGTGGACAGGAGGGGACAGTGGACAGGAGGGGGGGCGGGGACAGTGGACAGGAGGGTGGATGGGGGACAGTAGACAGGAGGGGGGACGGTGGAAAGGAGGGGTGAACAGTGGACAGGAGGGGGCGAAAGTGGACAGGAGGGGGGACGGGGGAAAGTGGACAGGAGGGGGGGGAACGGGGGACAGTAGGCAGGAGGGGGGGAACGGGGGACAGTGGACAGGAGGGTGGGGTACAGGGGACAGTGGACAGGAGGGGGGATGGGGGACAGTGGACAGGAGGGGGATGGGGGACACTGGACAGGAGGGAGGGGGACAGGGGACAGTGGACAGGAGGGAGGGGGACGGGGGACAGTGGACAGGAGGGAGACGGGACAGTGGAAAGGAGGGGGGACAGGGACAGTGGACAGCAGGGGGGACAGGGACAGTGGACAGGAGGGGGGGACGGGGACAGTGGACAGGAGGGGGGACGGGGACAGTGGACAGGAGGGGGGGACAGGGGACAGTGGACCGGAGGGGGGACGGGAGACAGTGGACAGGAGGGGGGGACAGTGGACAGAAGGGGGGACAGTGGACAGGAGGGGGGGGACAGGGGAAAGTGGAAAGGAGGGGGGGGGGACGTGGGACAGTATACAGGAGGGGGACGGGGGACAGTGGACAGGAGGGTGGGGGACAGGGACAGTGGACAGGAGGGGGGGGACGGGGACAGTGGACAGGAGGGGGGACAGTGGACAGGAGGGGGGGACAGTGGACAGGAGGGGGGGGACAGTGGACAGGAGGGGGGGACGGGGGACAGTGGACAGGAGGGGGGGATGGGGGACAGTGGACAGTAGGGGGACAGGGGACAGTGGACAGGAGGGGGGATGGGGGACGGTGGACAGGAGGGGGTGGGGGGCAGTGGACAGGAGGGAGGGGGACGGTGGACAGGAGGGGGTGGGGGGCAGTGGACAGGAGGGAGGGGGACAGTGGACAGGAGGGGGGGGGACAGTGGACAGGAAAGGGACAGTGGACAGGAGGGGGGGGACGGCGGACAGTGGACAGGAGGGGGGGGAACAGTGGACAGGAAGGGGGACAGTGGACAGGAGGGGGGGACGGGGGACAGTGGACAGGAGGGGGGACAGTGGACAGGAGGGGGGGCGGGACAGTGGACAGGAGGGGGGATGGGACAGTGGACAGGAGGGGGGGATGGGACAGTGGACAGGAGGGGGATGGGACAGTGGACAGGAGGGGGACGGGACAGTGGACAGGAGGGGGGGACGGGGAAAAGTGGACAGGAGGGGGGGGAACGGGGGACAGTAGACAGGAGGGGGAGAACGGGGGACAGTGGACAGGAGGGTGGGGGACGGGGACAGTGGACAGGAGGGGGGGGACGGGGACAGTGGACAGGAGGGGGGATGGGGGACAGTGGACAGGAGGGGGATGGGGGACACTGGACAGGAGGGAGGGGGACAGGGGACAGTGGACAGGAGGGAGGGGGACGGGGGACAGTGGACAGGAGGGGGACGGGGGACAGTGGACAGGAGGGATGGGGACAGTGGACAGGAGGGGGGGACGGGGGACAATGGACAGGAAAGGGACAGTGGACAGAAGGGGGGGACAGTGGACAGGGGGGGGGACGGGGGACAGTGGACAGGAGGGGGACAGTGGACAGGAGGGGGGGATGGGGAAAGTGGACAGGAGGGGGATGGGGGACAGTGGACAGGAGGGAGGGGGACAGTGGACTGGAGGGGGACGGGACAGTGGACAGGAGGGGCGACAGGGACAGTGGACAGGAGGGGGGATAGGGACAGTGGACAGGAGGGGAGACAGTGGACAGGAGGGGGGACAGTGGACAGGAGGAGGGACAGTGGACAGGAGGAGGGACAGTGGACAGGAGGAGGGACAGTGGACAGGAGGAGGGACAGTGGACAGAAGGGGGGACAGTGGACAGGAGGGGGGGAGTGGACAGGAGAGGGGGACACAGTGTCACACACTCACACACAGTCACACACGTGTCTCAGTCCCGTGCGGCGCTCAGCGGCGCCCTTCTTGAGCGCAGGCCCCGCCCCCCCCTTCCCCCGCAGTCCCGTGCGGCGCCTTTTTCTCGGGCGCAGGCCCCGCCCCCCGCAGATCCGTATGGCGCCTTTCTCGGGCGCAGGCCCCGCCCCCCGCAGTTCCGTGCGGCATCGCACCGTACGGGTGAGGGGGGTGGTGTGGTATGGGTGAGTGGGGGTGGGATGCCCTCGGCCGTCCATTCCGCCCCCTCCAGGCCGTCCGTTCCGCCGCTTGGTCCCGACCGGAGGCACATGGGTGAGGGAAGGGAGGTAGTGTGTGTGGTGCTGTGTGGAGGGGAGGCTGGAGGCGCAGGGGTGTGAGGCGGCGGTTTGGGCGGGAGGTGATGTGTGTGTGTTGATGTGTGCGGCAGTTTAGGCTAGGCACTCGGCGCCGCGAGGGAGGAAGGGGGTTCTTCCGGGTGCCACCATCTTAGGCACTTGGCGCCACGAGGCAGCTGCCCCTGCCTGTGCAGCTGCGTGCCTGGCCACTGCCTGTCCCCCCACCAGGGAGGGAGAGGAGTGAGTGATGGTGAGTGAGCGCCGGGGAGGGAAGTGAGTGTGAAGGGGGGGGGAGGAGAGGAGAGAGAGAGTGTGTGTGTGTGGCTGAGGGGGAAGAGAGTGGCAGTTGGGTGACGTCAGACCCACCAATCTGATTGGCCAGAGGCTGAGGACCAATCAGATTCACCGCAGCTAGTACCAACCTTTCGATTTTATATATTAAGATATACAGAGAGATATATATATATATACACACACACATGATGAACCAATATACAAATAAATGTAGAAGGGTTAACAAAAACATGCTGTACTCCAAATAACACTTCTCCATACAGACACACTACAATAAAATCAATTTCCTTTAATAATCCTATCTGAACTTACAATCAAAATCCTCAAATGCAAATCAAAAACCTCAAATGACAATCAAAACATTGCATTTACATTGTATATATGATGCATACAATCTATGCAACATATACATTCTGCAAATGAATGTTAACAATAACATTCAAAACAAAATACCAATACCTCCAAACAAGTGTACTATTTTAACCAATCCAGTAAAAATAAATCAATTAGCATTCATTGATGACATCCCTAAACAATTTACATTCCATCCCTAATAATTAAACAATTAAGTAATTTAAGCCTTGAACAGAACAATTTATTAAGTGAAAAAAATATAAGTACCAACAAGAATACAATATAGAAAAACAAGCCTCACCCTGACCTAAAGTACACCATACTATAGCAACAATTACATCTAATTGTAAAACACATTATACACACATTTAAGCATAGCAGCATAGACAAATTAATTTAAAACACAGCAAATCAAGCTTTTAAAACAACATCATTTCTTACCCTGTATGTATATATCGCTCTAGACATAAATACACACATACATACAGTGGCAAGAAATGATAAAGCAAAGAATTAAAAATATACACATGTAAAAAACCTTTTAAAAAATAAATCACGTTAAATAAAATGCATTTCTTTAGTTCACTTACCATTACTTGACCCCACCGACTCCCGTTGAACAGCTAACTCTCGAACCAAAGCACCAGACACAGGAACTCATCAAATAAAAACCATAAAAAAATAAACATTACACTAAAAATCCAAATCAATCCACGGGTCTTCTATTTGTAATCCATCTTCATCTGTATTCTTCTTCTATCTTCTTCCGGGGTCTTCTTCCCGTCTTTGGCCACGCCCTTGTCTTCTTCTGTAGGAGGTCTTTCCTCCTCGGCGTCTGGCTTCAAAATGAGACGACATAGGCTTTTAAAGGCCTATGACGTCACATTTTCGTTATTTTTCCCATGGTCCTGATTGGGCCGTGAAAACCATGTGTTTTGGCCGATTAAAAAAAAATGATGACGTCACTTAAAGGCAATGAAAGCACAGCCAATCAGAATGGCTTTGCTTCAATTGCCTTTAAGATGACGTCTTTAAAAGAAACATGGCCGTCCACACATGGTACGGTAGCCAATCAGAGTGTGGGAACTCCATCCCTACTCTGATTGGCTCTAGTACCATGTGACAGGCTTTCAATGACGTCACATCCGTTCTCCCCCAAGCCTCTGTCACATGGTATACTAGAGCCAATCAGACATGGGATGGAGTTCCCACGCTCTGATTGGCTACAGTACCATGTGTGGACGGCCATGTTTCTTTTAATGACGTCATCTTAAAGGCAATTGAAGCAAAGCCATTCTGATTGGCTGTGCTTTCATTGCCTTTAAGTGACGTCATCATTTTTTTTTTATCGGCCAAAACACATGGTTTTCACGGCCAAATCAGGACCATGGGAACCATGACGAAAATGTGACGTCATAGGCCTTTAAAAGCCTATGTTGTCTCATTTTGAAGCCAGACGCCGAGGAGGAAGGACCTCCTACAGAAGAAGAAGACCAGGGCGTGGCCGAAGACGGGAAGAAGACCCCGGAAGAAGATAGAAGAATACAGATGAAGATGGATTACAAATAGAAGATCCGTGGATTGATTTGGATTTTTAGTGTAATGTTTATTTTTTTATGGTTTTTTATTTTATGGGTTCCTGTGCCTGGTGCTTTGGTTCGAGAGTAAGCTGTTCAACGGGAGTCGGTGAGGTCAAGTAATGGTAAGTGAACTAAAGAAATGTATTTTATTTAACGTGATTTATTTTTAAAAGGTTTTTTACATGTGTATATTTTTAATTCTTTGCTTTATCATTTCTTGCCACTGTATGTATTTGTCTAGAGAGATATTTACATACAGGGTAAGAAATGATGTTGTTTTAAAAGCTTGATTTGCTGTGTTTTAAATTAATTTGTCTATGCTGCTATGCTTAAATGTGTGTATAATGTGTTTTACAATTAGATGTAATTGTTGCTATAGTATGGTGTACTTTAGGTCAGGGTGAGGCTTGTTTTTCTATATTGTATTCTTGTTGGTACTTATATTTTTTCACTTAATAAATTGTTCTGTTCAAGGCTTGAATTACTTAATTGTTTAATTGTTAGGGATGGAATGTAAATTGTTTAGGGATGTCATTAATGAATGCTAATTGATTTATTTTTACTGGATTGGTTAAAATAGTATACTTGTTTGGAGGTATTGGTATTTTGTTTTGAATGTTATTGTTAACATTCATTTGCAGAATGTATATGTTGCATAGATTGTATGCATCATATATACAATGTAAATGCAATGTTTTGATTGTCATTTGAGGTTTTTGATTGGCATTTGAGGATTTTGATTGTAAATTCAGATAGGATTATTAAAGGAAATTGATTTTATTGTAGTGTGTCTGTATGGAGAAGTGTTATTTGGAGTACAGCATGTTTTTGTTAATCCTTCTACATTTATTTGTATATTGGTTCATCATGTGTATATATATATATATATATATATATATATATATATATATATATATATATATATATATATGAAACATGAAACATGTCTGTGAGTGGGTTTAATGGCTTTGCATCTCATCCCAGCCTCTGTCTAAAAGCTGTGTTTAAAACAGCATGCATTGGCTTGAGGATTGGCTTTTGTAATACGAGCTTGAGACAAAAGGTGGCACTGAGTGCTCATTTGCATGTCATTTCCCAGAATCCCTTGCTGCAGTGGAAGCGCTGTATGCTGGGTGACAATGGGGAAAGACAGGGTTGCAGACCTGTCTAAGACATGCAAATGAACATACAGTAATATTTACAGTTGCTATATATATATATATAGCAACTGTAAATATTACTGTATGTTCATTTGCATGTCTTAGACAGGTCTGCAACCCTGTCTTTCCCCATTGTCACCCAGCATACAGCGCTTCCACTGCAACAAGGGATTCTGGGAAATGACATGCAAATGAGCACTCAGTGCCACCTTTTGTCTCAAGCTCGTATTACAAAAGCCAATCCTCAAGCCAATGCATGCTGTTTTAAACACAGCTTTTAGACAGAGGCTGGGATGAGATGCAAAGCCATTAAACCCACTCACAGACATGTTTCATATATATATATATATATATATATATATATATATATATATATATATATATATATTTGCATGATTAAGCCACTGTACAAATTCATGGGTGAAGGGTGGGTATCGGGCCAGTGTGGCTTAACCCCTTAATTACCTTTACGGTTATTATCCGATAAGGTGTTTAAGGGGTTAATTGATATCTGAATGTACTTGCAATGTATTGGCTTTGTATTGGCAAAGTATTTTGTGGGCAAGACAAGGATGTTGCTGGCGACGGAGACTTCTTATTGATGAGGTCAGTAGTACTTTATTTATTTGAATATGCTAGTTAATGTGTTTAATAATGGGCAATTAATCTATTATCCCTATCTGGATAATAGTTATTTTGCACATTATTGTACTGTAGGTGTTGGGGGGGGGGGGGGGTGTATGTATTGAATGTATAAGCCAGGTTTATTTTTTTTACATTCAGGGTTTGTTCCGTGGTTCTGCGTGAGACCTCTGGAGACCACCTCCGGTCTTCTCGGGTATCTCACGGGTATCAGGCTGGTGGTCCAACGGGTGACACCTGCGGGGATGAAGCGGTGGCCTCACATCTCTGGGGGCACCGCGGACCCATAGTCTGCAGGGAGATAAAGCGGTGGTCCCACATCCGTGGGGGCACCGCGGACCCGTAGTGAGCACTCGTGAGTTCCCCAGACCCCCGTGGGAACCACCGAGGGCCCGCAGACACCTGTGGGTCTGACCCGGGGCTCCAAGACATCCGCGGGCCTACCGTGGGGGCCCATGGTGACCCGCGGAGACCACCTGGGGGCCATGGCGCTTGGCGGGACCCACCAACAGGCCTCCAGAACCTGTTTGAAACGAGCTGCTGGTACCCTGTAGGTCTGTCAGGTGCCCTGCCAGCCCACGGGGACTCACGTGGGGCTGTGTTATGAACCCTGTTTGTAAAAGGATAAATCATGTATTTATGGGGGGGCACAGGGGGGTGGGTAATGTGTTTAATAAATAGAATGATGCTTATTGTGGGGCTGTGTATTGTTTTTATTGTGGGTACTGGGGGTGGGGGGGGGGGTTCACCAACGAATGGTATGTGGGTAGGCCTCCCTTGTGGGTAGTGGGTGAGGGTGGTTAGGCCTCACGGGGTGGGGGGGTCAGTGTGGGAGGGTATGTTGGTATTTAGATATATTTATTTATTGTGGGTCTGCTGTGTGTGATTATATTTTATTGTGGGTAGCGGGGGTGGGTGAAGGGGGTATTAGCCCCAACGGTGGTTGTTTAGGGCTTGCGGGTGGGTAGCGGGACGCCTTAACCCCTTCATAACCGTAGTGGTATTAACTGCTACGGTCGTGAAGGGGTTAAGTGCACCCGCAACCCCCCCCGCAAGCCCTAAACAAACAAGGGCCAAATACCCCCCTTCACCCACCCCCGCTACCCACAATAAAGCTGGCACGGTGGGTTAACCCCTTCATTGCCTTAGCGGTTCGTCGCTAAGGTAATGAAGTGGGCTGTACATGCCTTTTGCCTGCCTCGGATGCATGCCGGGGGGCTCCGGTACGGGTATCAGCTCCGGAGACCCCCGGCATCAATCACAGGCAGGAAAAAGGCCTGATTTTTTCTAAGTGTCGCCCTTGCCGATGCTTCTCCTGCACCAACTTGACAACTTTAGTTGGCGGGCTGGATTCCCGATAAACTCTCCATTCTGGAGTGCCGATCAGCACCGAAAAGCTGATCGGGGCTACCTGAATTCAGCCGGGTTCAAAAAGTGCCGATAAAAACTTACCGGCAGCCGGTTGCCGATAAGTGGCTTATCGAGAACAAAAGTTGCCGATAATTCCCACTTATCGGCGCTTACTGAATCTGGAGGGCAAAAAATGCCGAAAAAAAAGTTATCGGCGCTTACTGCATAGAGCCCTATGTCTCCAAATGTCACGACTGACACTGTGCTGCCGCTAAACCAGAGGCTGATCATAAATCCTTCCGCGCATATTGCACATTAAATTCCCCCCTCCTAACTATACAGACACATGGAGTCTGTCTACCGTGCAACTCCAACGTAAGAGATGGAGTGATTAGTTTGATCAGTAAGCGTTAGTGGCGGACCGGAAAGTCTCGGTTGCCGCCACCTATGACGTCAGTAAGTCTAATGCCTATTTCTGGGAGAGCTCTAATCATACTGGACACCTACAAGCTCCTATTGAACCCCCAAAATAACCACAACATATATATATAAGCATATGAGTGTCACAGAGGAGTGCTACTGAGCATGGCAAAATATATTTAAAACCAGAGACAGAACATAAAACACAGACAGAGCTCAGTGCACATCCAGTGAAACCTATACACGGTACAGTGCCTAAATATATGTAACGGATTTTCTGGACCTTCCTGACCCACCCAATCTCACATTGGCCCCTGTGGTCTAACCGGTCCGCATTACATGGTAGTGTCTGGTGGTGCACCTGTTGGCAACAGGACTACTGAGTCTCCCGCATGATGGTGTTTGGGGATTGTCAACCCAGACAGGCAGCTGAGGTAGTGTGTGTGAGAGTCCTACCTACATACAGTGCAGCGCCTCCACCTCATCAGGATCCCTGCGTCCGCATGGGGATGGTTCTGATGAGGAACTCCTCTGTGGTGCCTTCCTCTGCAGAGTAATTCCAGACTCAGACATGAGGGTGTTATTGAACCAGGGCATCTTTATTGATCAGTAGGCAGACTGCCCCTCACAGCGGTCAGCTCAGCCGCTCATCTCTCTGCTGCACTCCATTAGGAAGGTTCCTTCTCCTCTAATAGAGTTTCTCTCCACCTCTCCCCTGAGGGAGATTCACCAGCTTGTCTCTCTGCTTTGAGCTGCACAGACTCACAGCTATTGCATCAGCCTCTGCAACACTGTTGCAGACCTCCACATGACTCTACTGAACAGAGTCAGAACAACAACAGGACTGAACTCCTAACTTTAGGCAGTGCTGTGTCTTATATCACCTCCAGAAACAGACACCCCCTGTGTCACTAATCATGGACACCAAGCATGTTGTCACTTCCTTTGGGACATATGACACCTCACCAGGGTTTGAGGGCAAACTTCCATGATTGTTGCTGGCAATCCTGCATACTTACCAGGTTTACTGCCAGCATGAGAAAGAGTTATGTACACCAATTTTACACATGGCTACATTTATATGTATAAATATCTATTAAATAAAATGGTCTTTTAGTTTAACATTTTGGCCAAATTGTTGTAAGCCCCTGAGCCACTGCACGGCAGACCACATCTCAACACTAATATAGATTCTTAATAACCTGTGCAATACCAGGAAGAATGATTTATAGTAAATCTGTCAATATTAGTTGCAAAGTTCTAAGTCTGATTGAAGCTTTTATTAACCTATTATTTCATTATTTAATTATTTCATTACCAGGAAAAGCACTCTGTGTTAGATTTGTCACAATCACACTGCAAGCAACCAAGTTCCCCTGAGAGTGGGAGATGCTATGGAGTGAGCTTTTAACCATTTAAATGTGGGAGGGTGTAAGCTTCAAATAGGTAGGAGGTTGCCACCCTCCAATCAGCTAAGACTAGCTGAACAAGAATTGTAAAACATACTGGACACCTAACAAGCTCCTATTGAACCCCCAAAATAACCACAACATATATATAAGCATATAAGCATATGAGTGTCACAGAGGAGTGCTACTGAGCATGGCAATATATATTTAAAACCAGAGACAGAACATAAAACACAGACAGAGCTCAGTGCACATCCAGTGAAACTTATACACGGTACAGTGCCTAAATATACATGTATAAATATCTGAATATGGATTCTGAAGATATAATATTAACTGCGCTCAGTTCTCAATATGCCATAGTGCAGGAACGCTCAACTCCAGTCCTCAAGACCCCCCAGGTCAGTTTTTAAGGATATCCAAGCTTCAGCACAGGTGGCTCAATCATTGGCTCAGTCGAAGATTGAGTCACCTGTGCTGAAGCAGGGACTGATTGTGCTACCTGTGCTAAAGCAGGGATATCCCTAAAACCTAACCTGTTGGCAGGGAGGGGGGTCTTGAGGACTGGAGTTGAGCACGACTGCCATTGTGTACTATTATTGATGTATGTTTTATGTGCTGGGAACGCTTTCCCTCCATCTGCACTATTCATACATGTTTTGCTCTTACGTTGCATTGTGTTTAAACGTATACGAGCGTGCAAATATGGATCTGGTGGATTTATCTGAAGTCTTCTCTTTCTACTTCTCTAACCTGTGAATACTAAGGATCTCTAGTGCTATGATTAAAGGTCACTTCCAACCCTGCTGTTTCATGTCACTACAATGGGTGCAAAAGACTAAGCAGCTACAGATCTATGGGTTTACTGAAATAAACATAGGACGCTTTGATTTTATGTACATCACGTAGGCTGTTTGAGGGCCCAGGAGATATAGGACATGGAAATAAATGACTGCCAACAAGAGAATGTACCAGGGGAAAAGCTTGTATTTAGTTCTCGGATGTGCTGCATCGATGGACTGAGAATGTAACTCCTTTGTGTACAGGTGCCCAACTGTCCTTACAGGGATTCAATCTTGTGCTCGATTTTATTGCTAGCAGATAGCTGAAATAGAAAATCAATAATGGCATAAATACATCTACACACATTGCAGTAAACAAAGAAGCCCCCGTGCACATCCAATTATCTAATTGGCTAATTATCTAGTTAACACACACATATATACTGTATACATGTCCCTTCATAATTATGGGTTATTTAGTTCAATCTTTTGGTGCAAACATGTTAAGCTGCAGGCCTTATTTACTCCACTACATAGAGAAAAAAGGAAATAAAACCGTGCACAGCAGTTTTTACTATTAAACATATAATACTGTGGGACTGGGTTTTGGGCTCGCTAAGATTGTGTATTTCTACATCTACACATACCACATACTGACCCTTCTCAATGTATTTCGGGGACCTCTGAGACCCTTCTCAATGTAATTTATTTGTATATATAATGCTATATAATCTATGCTACAATATCATAGAATATTGGAGGTTTAACAAACATCAACCACAGAGAGCTTCGGAGACAAGTGCTATATATATATACTTTTATATATATATATACACTACCGACACACTTTATTAAAGTGTGGCCGGTACCGCAAGCCGGGAGATTTCCCGGCTTGCTAGTGGCCGCCCCTCGGCGTGCCGCGCGTCATAGACGCGCGGTCACGCGTCTTCGGGAGCCTGCGCCCCCTGCACGCGCGTCCAGGGCTCCCCGAGGGAGCCCTGGTGTCCCGCGATCGCGGGACGGCGGCAGGGGGTTCCGGGGGACCCGGCGGACCCGGCAGCGGTAGGGAGAGCGCCCCGATCGGAGGGCGCTCTTCCGCTGCTTCGGCGCGTGCCCGTCACCCTCGGGCGCGCGCCAGGCTACTGCTGCGGCCAAGAACGGGCAAATGCTCGAATAAACTTGGCCGCAGCAGTATATATATATTGTGTGTGGGGTGTGTGTGGGGGGAGTGTGGTGTGGGGTGTGGGGTGTGTGTATGTATATATTAATGAATAATTGGTTAACTGAAGAAAAAGTTCATAAGCGACTTGAAAAAATTTAAGTAAATAAGGCACCTGGCCCTGATGGCATACATCCAAGAGTTCTCAAGGAGTTAATCAAGATTGGCGTAAAGCAGATGTGGTGCCTAATATTTAATATGGGAGCTAGATCACAACCGGGAAATTACAGACCTGTAAGCCTGACTTCAATAGTGGGGAAACTACTTGAAGGTTTAATACGGGATAATATTCAGAAATACCTAATGTAAAACAAAATTATTAGTAATAGTCAGCATGGATTAATGAAGGATAGATCTTGCCAAACAAACCTTATTTGTTTATTTGAGGAGGTAAGTAGGAATTCAGACCAGGGTAATGCAGTTGATGTGGTCTACTTAGATTTTGCAAAGGCTTTTGATACGGTTTCATATAAGAGGTTGGTGTACAAAATAAAGAAAATTGGACTCAGTAATAATATACGCACCTGGATTGAAAACTGGTTAAAGGACAGACAACAGAGGGTTGTCATAAATGGAACTTTTTCAGGTTGGGCTAAAGTCATGAGTGGAGTACCTCAGGGATCGGTACTGGGACCCCTGCTTTTTAACTTGTTTATTAATGACCTTGAGGTTGGCATCGAGAGCAAAGTCTCCATCTTTGCTGATATTAAATTGTGTAAGGTAATAGAATCAGAGCAGGATGTAATTTCTCTTCAGAAGGACTTGGAGAGACTGGAAACATGGGGAGGTAAATGGCAGATGAGGTTTAATACAGATAAATGTAAGGTTATGCATTTGGGATGCAAGAATAAAAAGGTGAATTACAAATTAAATGGAGATATATTGGGGGAATCCTTGATGGAGAAGGATTTAGGAGTGCTTGTAGACTGCAGGCTTAGCAATGGTGCCCAAAGTCATGCAGTAGCTGCAAAGGCAAACAAGATCCTATTTTACATCAAACGGGCAATGGATGGAAGGGAAGTAAACATAATTATGCCCCTTTATAAGACCACATCTTGAATACAAGATGTACAATTTTGGGCACCAATCCTAAGAAAAAACATTATGGAACTAGAGAGTGCAGAGAAGAGCCACCAAATTAATAAAGGGGATGGACAATCTAACTTATGAGGAGAGGCTAGCTAAATTAGATTTATTTACATTAGAAAAGAGGCGTCTAAGAGGGGATATGATAACTATATACAAATATATTCGGGGACAGTACAAGGAGCTTTCAAAAGAACTGTTCATCCCAAAGACAGTACAAAGGACTCAGGGCCATCCCTTACGGTTGGAGGAAAGGAGATTTCTCCAGCAACAAAGGAAAGGGCTCTTTACAGTAAGGGCAGTTAAAATGTGGAATTCATTACCCATGGACACTGTGATGGCAGATACAATAGATTTATTAAAAAAAAGGTTGGACATCTTTTTAGATGGGAAAGGTATTCAGGGATATACTGTACTAAATAAGTATACATGGGAAGGATGTTGATCCAGGGATTAATCCGATTGCCAATTCTTGGAGTCAGGAAGGAATTTATTTTCCCCCTTATGAGATATCATTGGATGTCACTGGGGTTTTTGTTTGCCTTCCTCTGGATCAATAAGTAAGTATAGACATAGGATAAAGTATCTGTTGTCTAAATTTAGCATAGGTTTAACTTGATGGACGTACGTCTTTTTTCAACCTCATCTACTATGTAACTGTGTAACTATATATATATATATATATATATATATATAGATATAGATATAGATATAGATATACGTTAAAAAAACAGCACAGCTGGCACTCCAAGCAAAATGTCACATTTCAAGGTGCATGCTCCATAAGCTAAGTATATGCAACAAAATGCTTTCCCAGCAAGGAAAGCAAAGAAACAGCACTCTAATACTGTATATCAAGCAAAAAACTGTATTAGAAAAATACAACAGCACATATGCAAACCGACATTTCCTCCCTGAAGAAGGTCCTTTGTTTCCCGAAACGTCAGTTTGCATATGTGCTGTTATATTTTTTTTCAAATACAGTTTTTTGCTTGATATATATTAGAGTGCTGTTTATTTGCTTTCCTTGCTGGGAAAGGTGTGTGTGTGTGTGTGTGTGTGTGTGTGTGTGTGTGTGTGTGTGTGTGTGTGTGTGTGTGTGTGTGTGTGTGTGTGTGTGTGTGTGTGTGTGTGTGTGTGTGTGTTGTGACGGTGAAGGGGTACCCAGGCCATAAATAAAGGTATTATGCCCGGTTCAGTGCCTCTGAGCTATATTGGGGAATTGTGAGTGTCAGCTCTTCAACCCAATTGTGGTATATAACTGCTTGTATAATAAAGATGTATGCGGTTTTACTGTTCCAGGAGTGCCAACCAGCGGGATGCGCCAAGTGTGAGCGTCAGGGATGATTTTACAGGAAAATGTTGTCAGGGTGTGTTTGGGTAGAAGGGGGGGTCATGTTGCGGGTTCCTGAGTACATGAGGAACACAGACCACCGGATAAAATCCCCCCTAGAACGCAGTTTGCAGCTGACCGCCAAATCCCCCTGCTTCAGCACAAACCAGAGCAGTACGACCGGGCAGGGAACTTGATTACATTCCGGGTCCCGGGATATGCCCGAATTCCAGGACCCAGTGAAGGGTTCTGTAACTCTCACCAGGGATACGGTGGAGAGAGTTGTAGGGGTTACATTTTAAGTTAAAGTCTAGAGTGGCAGCTCTGCAGCCAACTGCTGGCTGCAGTCCTATGAATGTAAGGGGGGGGGATCCTTAGTAGTTTCACTCGTATTCCTGAACACATGCAATGTAAACATTGTCCGTGTGGAGTTTGTTGCCGGTTTTTGGTCATCACAAGCCACCGTACAGAGGAGAAAGCGCGCAATTCCAGTTTGGCCAGCATCACGACCGGGGCGCATGCGCATGCGCGGAAGTCGGAAGCTGCGGTGAGGAGACTGACGAACGGGAGAGAATCCAGGCTGTGCACAAGTCTGGGAAGACAACCCTGCTGTCATTTACATCCCTGCACCACCATCTCACCAGCTGGAACAGACTCCACACGGACATCCAACCACTTGGGAGGACGATTGGTGGAGCCTGGAGACTACTCCTCTCTATGCCATTTTTTAATGGCCGCTTGTGAGTTTGCAATCTCTTTTAATTACTTTTGTTAATAAACAGTGTTATGCTATGATTCCCTTCTTTCCCCCCTTTTTTTGAGGTAACATCAAGAAGTGCTCGCCATTCCTTATTTGGAGACTTATTGCTTTAATGTAAGTGTGTTATCCATATAACTCCACACGTTATACCATTGTGTTTAACCACTCCTGATTGTGGTCCCTCTTTTTGTTTACATTGCATGTGTTCCGGAATACGAGTGAAACTACGCGCCGGAGGATCCCCCCACCCCCCCTTTCTTTCTGTGACTCTATACAGAGGTTGGTGAATCACCTCTGAGAGAAACTCTGGCAGCAGGATCACACTCTATGAAGGACTGAAATTTTGAATCCACTTTATCACGGTTGGCGCAGTTATTATATTTTTTCTTGAGTCCTATGAATGTGTATAAATTGTCTATATGTGTCCGGCTAGGAAGAAGAAAGCCATATCACCATATTAAGGGTTAATGAATACCCACAAACTACATGGGGCATAATGGGTTAATGTATATCCCCACACTACACTGGGTCCCTAGGATAAAGGGACACTGCCCAGGTAATGCCCAGGTACCCTGAATCCAGTATAGGGGTTCAGGGGGGTTACTCCAGTCAGGTTTCAGTCTGAGAGGGTTTTATTAAGATAAGGCTGTGCGAGCTTTAAAAGTAAAGTTTAAATGTTTTAAGATCCAGTTGCTGTGTGTAAGAAATTAAGTGAAAGGAGAACCGTTTAGGTTACACTCTATTTCTTACATCAAAAACTGTAACACATTTTAGCAGCAGAATGTATGAGTATATTTTTAGGCAGCAGTGTTTTCAAATATGTTTAAACTTTATGCATTAAATCAGACAGGATCTGTTGTCCTGCAAAGACTCAGAGGAGGGCTTATGGCTCAAAGGGACATTTGTCCTAGAGGTGTGATCCATTTTGTTAGCAGGAAAGGCTAGAGGTGTGAGCGCCATTTGTTCAGGATAGCTAAGTAGTGGCCATATTCTCAGATCAAGAGTCAGCTTCAAAAGCAAGGAAATAGAGGTGTTGAACCTTTTGTTAGCACGCAGGGGTGAAGGAGACTGAGCGGCACCCGGTAAAAAGGCAGGATGCAATATGCTAAGTGACAAGTGGGGGAAGATGACCTTGGTTGCACATGCTCAGTTGCTATACTGAAGTCATCTGCCAGGGTCTGTTGAGACTGGCAGAACCTGGCTATAGGTGGGAGGATTGATTCCCATGCCAAAGATTGGCTGCACATTATACAGATAGGCTTGGAATCGTTTTAAAAGTTTGTGGAGAGGAAAGATTCACCTGAGATTCAATTCCATCTTTAAAGAAGGTCCATCTTGTAAGCAGATTCATCTAAGCTACAGCAGGCGGTACAGAGACTATTTCCTCGCAACTAAAGAAAAGTAATATTTTCGTTCCCCCAATGCAGGATTCGTAAGGACTAAGGATATGCTAACTAATCCTGCATTGGGGGAACGAAAATATTACTTTTGGCGGAGAAACATGGGTTGCCGCTAGCGCTCCTAGCCAAGGACTATTACAGGTCTCTTTTTGCGCATCAACCCCACGTCTGGGAATTGATGCCTAGAGACTTGATTTCTGAGGATTTCGTTCCGTGGACATTTTATTTCATTTTTCCCACCCCAGTAAGTGTTTATTTGTGATAATGTTGTAATTCAAGCTGTGTGTGTTCTTTTTGTGAATAAATACAATTTATTTTATTTCATGCTTTATTCAATCAAAGGATCCAGATGGTAAAGTGTTAATAAGCTTGGTCTCCCGTGACATATATATATACTCCTATGCCAATTACACAAGATGCTAGCTGCTCTGTGCCGCTGATGGAAGGGGGGGAGATGGCCAATCCCTTAGAAGATTATAACCAAAGATATTACTTCTATAGTAACAGTTTATGGCTCAGTCAAAGACTGGTGGCTCAGTCAAAGACTGCAACATTGATTTAGTCACTGTGCTGAAGCAGGGATTTCCAGGAAACCTGATCTGTTGGTGGCCATTGAGGACTGGTGTTGGCCACCTCTGATATAGACTGTTTTGTTAAGCACCGGTACTACATACTGACCTATTTTTGATAAGTTCATAATTAAGTAGCATTATATTTGTCCACATGAACTGAGGACTAGCAATTATTGTCAATTCATTTTTAACTATCAATTACTGCTATACTGTACATTTGTTATATTGTGTTGTTTCCAGATGTTCATTACTTTTGGGATACTTGTTTGGGGGATTTTGCCAGAACATTTGTACCGATGCTCGTCTCAAGCAGGAAGCGACCCGCAGGGCTGAGGTCGGAAGGTGAAAGAACCGATCTGAGCCGAGTCCTGATAGAGTAGTGAGTCGTAAGCCAAAGGTCAGGGCTGGCAGCAGTGTTGCGTAGTCGGTGTGGATGCAGAGGTCGAGGCAGGCTGAAGACAAGGATAGTCGAGGTACGTGAGCTGAGTCTGGTAACGAGGCAGACAATAGGTAAGCGCGTTGCATGTACTCAGCATGAACTGGAACTTTGCTCGGCAACTTCCTGCTTACAGGGCTATGCTTTTAAAGGAAGTTGCCAGGAGCAAAAATGGACAATTCTGCCACAGAGGGCAAGCAAGAGCAAAATCCCAGACCGGACTCTGAAAACCCGGCACGGATTTTGCCAAACCTCATAGGATTCCCTACATCTTAAACATTTGATTTGCAGATCTGTAGATGTGTCAATGGGTTTGTCTGCCAATCTACTCTTTTCTTAGAGATTGAAACCCTAAATGTATTTATCTAGAAGGGCACAGGTTGCTGTTGTTGCCTCTTTATGGCTAGATGACCAACAGAAGACATTTAGGAAGCAAACTATGAGCAGCTGGGCAAAGGGTATTCCTTGGCTTGCCACTTTTGCAGCCTATATAAGCTACCAGGAGCCAAAAAGTCATCATGCACATGTAGCTTCTATAGTTACCAATAAATGGCCAAGAATGTGATACTTCTTTAACGCGAATAAACACACATATCAAGGAGGTCTGCAACCCTGCTTTTCCTATTATTTGTTACCATACACTGTTTCCACTACAGCCAGGGATTCTGGGTAATAGCATGCAAATGAGCACAGTGTGTCACCTTTTCCTTCTAAGCCATTTTAACATGGACTCCTGTAAATGTCCGCCTGACGTATTACCCAGCTTTGCAGCACAGGCCGGGTCAGCTTCTAATTTATGTCTGCCCCCACCTCCTAAAAATAAAAATGGCCATACAGGGTCTAAAAATAAGCCCAAATCATTTAAACCTTCTTTCGTTTATGGAATGGACTCTATTTAGACAAATATATTTGCACCTTAATTATTACAGAACAAAACCATGGATGTATTTGCTTACACTCAGAGACGACATTGTATGGCTCGCTCCACTCCCCTGGTCCAGCTTTATTCACGGCGCGCACTTTAAAGAGGTATTCAGAGTTTGGATTGAGGTCAGTGGCTTGGAAATATTCCTGTTTAATACCAGAATAGGTGCCAGCTTGCTCCCGGAAGGGGGAGCGTTGTTTATTGGTGGAAAGAATCTCGTGCAACTGTACTTCATAATATTTTACAACATGATCTCGTGTAAGAAGTACCCAAGAAATCTGAAAAGACAGTAAGAACAAGATGTTTTAAAGTACAAGCTTCCTACAGATTTTTCAATGGAAATATTTAAAGGAACTGCCCCATAAAGTGACCACAAAACATTAAATAGCTTATTAATGTAATTGCCTTCCTTGGAAAAATGTGTCACCCTTAAAAGTAAAAAGTTTAGTGTACTTCTTGAGAAGAAATAAACGCATTTCTAGTTTTACGCAGTCCCCTGCAACCTAGTCTTGTCCTCTAATGACCAGGCGAACAGAGAAACAAGGGATTTGAAAATGCACCTGTAGGCTGTAAGTGTGCGATCGGCTGGAAACTCCCCTTTAAGTCAATGAGAGATTTCAACCAATTGCTTTGCGATCCACCGCGTCGGGGCTACTGATTAAGCCCCTAAGACTCCAAACTTGTTCTACCCCAAAATAGATTGGATAAAGTTTGTGTAAAAAAAAAAAAAACCTTTTAAAACATTTGCTTACCAGGGAAACACTAAACATTTTAAAAATAATGTTGAGCAAATAAAAATACCCTTCGTGAGCACATTCACACGTCTCAAGACAGATCTGCAACCCTGTGCCTTTCGCCATTATTGCTTAGAACAGGGGAGCGCAAACTTTTACTGCTGCGCCCCCTGTCTGGCCTGCTCTGGAGCTCGCACCCCCCGCCCTCCCTCCTACCTTGTACAGTAGCTGCATCAAATGACGCTCCGGGGTCATCTGACATCAGGTCATGTTGACCCACGGCGTCATTTGATGCCTGTGATGTCATGTCACATGACCCCGTGGCTTCATTTGATGCTGCATTGTCATGGAGACGTGTCACAGCGTCTGAATCCCAGTAAGTTTTATTGTTCCAGAGGCCTCACGCGATCCCCTGGCATTTAATTTAAATGACTTGGGGAAGAGCGCGGGATCTCTGCAACCGCCCACGCCCCCCAGAAAAATCTCCCGCCCCCCATGTTTGCGCACCCCTGGCTTAGAATACGGTGTTTCAACTACAGCCAGGGATTCTGGGTAATGACATGCAAATTAGCAAAAAGAATGTTAAAATACTTTTTATACCCGTCTGATTATTTTTTTTAAAGGCATTAATCACCCACATTCAGCATATTAAACATGCCACAGAGATTAGTTCACTTTGGCCATGGGAGGGGCTCATTTAACTTGTGTATCCCCAGCATTTGTAAAGATTTAACCCAATTGAGAGAAGAATTTTGTGATGCTGATATGCAGTTTTCCTTGCAAGGAAAAGCCGATCCTATTTCTTATCAATTAAAAAGCTATTTTTGCATTAATAAGATTATTAACAAGATAATACTTTGGACTATTACACATTGACTTATTCTTATACCAAACAATTGTGTACTTTTCAATTGACTAAATAGAATGAAAAGCACATTGATGCCACTATGTCCCACGTAGTGTAGGGCTGCAATCAACTAGTGAAATGCAAAGGTCAAAACAGCCCAAACAAAACATGTATCTTATTGCAATACATAGTAGTAATGGCTCTTTACCTTAACAGAGTTTCCATCTACTGTATGTTCGAAAATGATTGGTTGTCCTGGCACGTCCAGTGAATGTTTTGTTATAAAGGGGCTACTGATGGAAGAACCGATAGAAGAATCGATGGAAGAATCAGAATGGTAGCCCTCTCTGTCTGAAGATTCAGGGTTCTTAGTTTGTAAGTTGAAAACTGGAGGAGAACTTTTGGTCCGTTTCCTCACTTTTGTGCGGGTAGCCCTTCCATTTGTTGACTGGGTTCTTGAGATCTTGGGGCATGTACTCACATCCTGGTGCCTAACCCCTCTGGTTTGGTGTTGGTTAAGGGGGTGAGGGGGATGGTCGATTGTGATAGGGCTTGAGCAGGCCACGCTCTTTTCTGGCACAGTTTGAGAATCTGATACGTGGCCAGGAGACAAACATCTACTGTGATACAGTTCAGGATCTTGGTTTTCGTAGACATTGAAGCAGATATTCTTGTCCTCTTTCTTGCAAGAAGATGAGTGGTCTGCGAGAGAAGATTTCATGTGATGGAAAGGTACGTCCTCATTATGGGCTTCTGATATATCTGGAATGGTTGTTGTGCTGTTTGGCTCTGGATGTTCCTCTTCAGGTGAGATTATGGGGTTCCAAAATGAAATATCACTGTTGCTTTCGGTAATGTTTAGTGGTGTAACATGTTTTGGGCTGGGAGGTATGAGATAAAAAATGTCCTCCGTCATTGGGTGAGTCCTGACTGCCTGACTGGTAATGTTTAGTGCTGTAAAATACTTTGGGCTGGGAGGTATGAGACAAAAAATGTCCTCCGTCATTGGGTGAGTCTCGACTGCCTTGTCCCACATGGTTTTTGTATCATCTGTCTGAACCCAGGTAGATTTGGGCTGCCTGACTTTTAAATGTAGGTTAGCAATTTGGGCTCGAAGATGGGAAAAGTCCAACTCAATTTCTTTGAAAGGGTTTGCGGTCAAACTAGAGCTGGGTTCAATAATTTCACACATAGCTTTTCTGATCCGGTTTTTTATGGGTTTAGACATTTGTAGAAGCACAGCTGGGTTCAACTGATGTAAGGCCTCCGTGATGAAGTAAACCAGTCCTTCCATCTGATGGATGGATTTTGATGCGGTGTTAAGGAAGTGGTCTATGTCAGCTTGCTTCTTGACTTTTTCATGCTTGACATGTTCATTAATCTGTGCTTTCTGAAGCTGGATTTCCTGGTGTAAACTTAGAAACTCCTTAAAGATAGATCGGTCTATGTCTGATTCAGTCTCATCCAACTCTACTTTCAATCCTTTCAACTTTGTGATGTTCCTTTCATAAGAGTCCATAGCTGAAACACACAAAAGCATGTTAATCCCATTAAGGCTTCAGAGATAATTGTACGATAATAACATTATTACAATATAGTATATGCATAATAGAGTGTTTCATTTATATCGCAAACAGCTTACGCTCCATTTCTTCCTTCTTTACATTTTTGTATGCATAGGGCCTACTTGCATAAATTTGAGACAGCTCTTAATTTAGAGCTCATCTTCTCAATATTTGACTCAACTAATCTGATCATTATCTTTACTAGTTTACGTCTTCCAGGTAAGGGGGGAGCGCTTGGTGAGTCAGGTGATATATGCAAAGAGAAAGTAGAGAGCAAAAAACAATAGTGTAGACCAGTGGGGAAAATATACTGCTATCTATCAGTATGTGTTTGTCTCACTCACTCACAATATTCTTCTTATTTCATGTAGCATGTCAGAGATCCGTCTCTCTCTGACAAGAGCCCTTTTGAAGTATTTCTCGGTTGGAGCCTGGTATTATGATACACCCTCTGTTATATGTACCTTGTCCTCATCAGGTGGTAACCCAAATGGAAAGAAGAGAGATTCCACAATAGTGTAATACTATATAAATAATGTATTACACAAATAACAAATAGAACAATTACACTCACATTTTAGTGATTAGAAATGTACATGGGAGAGAACCGCTGGTATGCTGCACGTCTCGCCGTTCTGACCGCCAGACCACTGTGACCTGCACACATCCGCATACATCACTTCCTGTGACGCTATCACTATGGGCGGAAGAGGCTTCTCTGGTCTCCTCGGCTGCTGCACTGCCAGGCACTTCTGTCTCCGGTCCTCCCAGGATCACCGGAGACTGAAGTGCCTGGCAATGCAGCAGCCGAGGAGACCAGAGAATCTTCTTCCGCCCATAGTGATAGCGTCACAGGAAGTGACGTATGTGGTGGTCTGGCGGTCAGAACGGCGAGACGTGCAGCATACCAGCGGTTCTCTCCCATGTACAATTCAACTTAGTTTTTCACACATGGCTTCTCCATTTTTGCTTTATTTTTGTTAAATAAATCATGACACAGTGTAATATGTCGTGTTGTTGTTCATCTGAGGTTGTATTTAGCTAATTTTAAGACCTGCTAAGGAACAGATTATTGTTATTATGTCCCGATATGTAAAACCATGGAATTCAGAGGGTGTACTTTCTTTTTCACATGACTGTGTGTGTGTGTGTGTGTGTATGTATATATATATACTCCTCACACTGCATCACTGCGTCACAACGCTCCAACGCGTTTCGTCACACGTTGTGACTTTCTCAAGGATCCTTATATATAAGGATCCTTGAGAAAGTCACAACGTGTGACGAAACGCGTTGGAGCGTCGTGATGCAGTGACGCAGTGTGAGGAGGCGGAGTACTGATTGTGGGCTTGCTACTAGGAAGCAGCAGCGTTTTCAACACAGCGTATCCACTCTAGACCTCTAGCTCTGACTGAGGTCTGATACGCGGAAGCTTACACTCACACAGGAGGTATTTCATCTTCAGCGTGCCAGGAGGCATTACTGTCCCACAGCGGAACCGGACTACACGTGGAAGGAATCAGTTGCGTGTCCAACAAGGTCTGCGGTCAGTACACCATATTCAATATCTGAGAAAGGACATTCTCTATTGGTGACAATTGTACTCTAACTGCTTGTGCCACATGGCTGTTCATGGACTCCACTTGGTATAGGTGACCCACTCTCCTGCCTCTGACCCTACACCTCACACTGCTTGTTCACTGCCACAATTTTCAACCACATGTTTTAATTGTATTCTTTTCAATCTCACCTGAGAGCATAGGTCCTACTGACCACCCTACCTCTCAATAAATCTCATTTATTTTCCTTATTACATGTCTGTCTTTCTTTTTTTTTTTTGCATTTATTGTGGTCAGGCTTGATCACTGCTGAAGCTTTTGCCTTCACCGTAAGCACTGATCCTGATACTGGATTGTTTTTCATCATCTCTGAACATTTGTTTGACACTTTTTCACCTTTTTCACAGCATATGTGTCCTATTTCAATTAAATTTTTTGTTTCTTTTACACTCTATTATTTTGCACACTTCACTATATATTATTCACTATCTAGCGCTACTATTTGTTTGTGATATATATATATATATATATATATATATATATATCAAAAGATAAGAGTGCAAATGACCAACAGTATGTATAAATATGAACAATTTAATAAAACAAGACAAATAATGCCCCTGAATTGATAAACCAATTAGAGATAACGATATAAAAAATATATACATGTATATAGGCAACAATGATTAAAAGACAGTAAGGCCTATCATAAGCTGTAACTCAAATGTGGAGGATGGTAAAAACCAATCGACATACAACTGTGGAGGGACAAACTATATTACAGGAGAAAAAACAGGTGATGCATGAATAACTGAATCACGAATGAGAGTCCAGAGGTAGCGCGTAAGTAGTGAGATCTAGACCAGTAAGTAGATGGTATATATGTGAAGATATTCAGAAGGTCTCCCTACGAGAAAGCACCTGTACCCTATCTCCTGCCAAAATTAAAGGAGCCCTGTAACCCTAAGACCAACAGTACTTTTGTTATGACAATGGAGGAAATGCTTAGATAGATAATGGTACCATTGTCATAGCAAAATTACTGTTGGTCTTAGGGTTATGGGCCTTGAACATATTTCTCCTTCAATTTTGGCAGGAGATAGGGTACAGGTGCTTTGTCATAGGGAGACCTTCTGGATCTTCAAACTTAATAGTTTGGTTCCAGAAGGTCTTAACGAATGAATACTGGCACTATCGTCTACTGTCCTTTTTCTCGTCTAGGGTCTGGCTTTCATGAATCATTATCTCATTTAATTTAAATTGGTTTTGGTATAATTAAATATATATTTCTTATTGGATTACTGTTTTTTCTGATTTTCATTTCACTTTTTATTAATGGTTTATTTATATATACAAATGTTATTTTATGTACTGTATATATATTGTCTGTTGTTATTATTCAGTATTGGTATTATTTTGCATATGTTTTAAATGATTTATTTTATAATTTATTTTTTATATTGGTTATGCTATGTTATGCATTTGCATATGATTGTTATCTGCTGTACTGAGTTATGTCCTTGATTTCCATTGGTTACACATATTTACCAATAAGGATATTTGGACTACTATCAATTTTAAACAGTTACCATCTCTTGGATACACCCCTGATGAAGTCGGAACACTGATGAAATGCGTAGGGCATATGTCCTCACGTTAGTACCTATCAGCTGTCTAAGAGGATTCCCTGCCACAGGCACTGAGGGACAGGAGAAGTGAGTGAGCACTGAGGTCTGGCACTATATTTTATTTCGCCAGCAGAGTTGAAGTGAGGTAACCAGTTACTTGTCTGGGCGGAGTGCAAGAAACCCAGCTTTCTCTTCACGAAGGATCATCGGGTCCCTGCGTAGTGAAAGTACGCTGACGGACTGGGGTTTGGCTGGGCAGCTCCCCCCCCCTTCCCTTCCCCCATTTCCATCGGTGTTACCATCATGTGTGAGTGAACACACCATCATTATTCCGGATCTGCACAATTGCGGTCTTCCTGATACACAGGTTGGAGGTTCCGCTGACGGATTTTGCTGTTACCACTCACATCTATTAACTGGTGAGATCAAATTGAGTTTTCACATACTTTATATACCATCTACTTACTGGACTAGACCTCACTACCTCCGCACTACCTCTGGACTCTCATTGGTGATTCAGTTATTCATGCATCACCTGTTTTTTCTCCCCTAATATAGTTTGTCCCTCCACAGTTGTGTGTCCTTTGGTTTTTACCATCCTCCTCATTTGAGTTACAGTTTATGATAGGTCTTTTAATCATTGTTATTTATATACATGTATATGTTTTTTTATATCGTTATCTCTAATTGGTTTATCAATTTAGGGGCATTATTTGTCTTGTTTTATTAAATTGTTCATATTTATATACTATTGGTCATTTGCACTCTTTTCTTTTGTTATACAAGTCATTTTGGATTAGGATTATTCTTGCTAGAGCAGCATTTTTCCTTTAGTTAATGCATTTTATCAATTATCATTTTTTTTGTTACAGCTATCATTGTCCACTCTACTGCTTATATAATTCACTATTCTAATTTGAGCACTGGTTTACTTCTTTTTGTTTTATATACTGTATATATATATATATAACATAAAGAAGTAAACAATATATATATAATTTTCATATGAGGCTGTTACAAACACTTAACAGCCTTTAATGAAGAAGGAATTTTACATCTGGTATTTCTGTCATTTGACTGCAAGTCTACCTTTCTTTAGCTCAGATGATTTACCGTTGTTTTGGCATTTGTTTTACGTCTACATCGGTTACAATAGAATTGGTAATGAACAGCGGCAGATGGATTTGGCAAAACTTTTAAATAGTCACACAGTTTTGACACCAACCTTTGCGAAAGTTAGATACCATGGCCGATAAATCCTTGGTCTCCTGTTTAAAGGCATCATGGACAGAGTAAGTGGTGTGCCCCTCATGTGTGGTACGGTGGCACTCCTCACACAGCAGCGCGTGGTCTGTGTTGCAGTAGCGGACAATCTCGTTTCCCTTGTGGGCAAAGCACTTTATAGCATTGTCCACTTGGATGGATGCATCTTCCAGTGTGTGCGACAGAAAAGCTTTGTTCCCGTGAATGTTGTACAAACAGCTCTCACAGAAGATCAGGTTACAGGTGATGCACTTCTTCATGGTGCTGCGCTTACACTTCGTGTCACACAGCTGGCAAAAGATCCTGATCTCCTGAAGCATCTGATCAGCAGAATCGGGCAGTTTTGCCATCTCAATCTTCTTCCTCCAGTCCATCACAATGATTTTCATGAGATAGTTCTGAGGGAACTTGACATCTTTGAGTGTGTCAAACTGGAACTCGGAATGACAGATGGGGCACTGCACCACTATGTCGCCTCTCTTATCCTGACGCATCCCGCTCTTCATATTCTGCAGGCAGGTTTCGCAGATGGTGTCTTCACAGGGCAAAAGGTAGGGGTTGATGTAAAATTTGGTACATCCAAAACACAGGAGCTCTGGGTACAATGGTCCAATAAAGGTCTGTATGTCCTGCAGGCTTAAACTTGAGGAAACTTCTTCAACTTTGTCGCTAAATTTCAGAAAATAATCAAAATATAGTAAGAGATTAGCTGTAGTGTGAAATGCGCAGGAAATTATAGGCAAGGTTGTAAGTGGGTATAACTATTAATTCCATCGCTGTCAAAGAGCTGCAATGGGTCGCACGCCTCTTTGGCAACAAAGGGGTTAATGTCCTTATAAAGTTCTAGAACTTTGACCACTGTAAACTGCAGGAAAATGTCATCGTGTGGGACAGAAACTGCAATAATCTGGTCTCCAAATCCGAGTAGGAATAAATCCTTAAACATTCCAATCAAGCCATGAGAAAGCGGGATCTCTCTACCACCTGCTATTTAAGATGGCACTTTTCCATGGCTCTAGATCAGATATAACTCTTGGTATGTAACACAAATAGCTCTCTACTCTGCCACTTTTACAAAGGCTGGCACTGCTGCTTGAACCACTTGATCACTGAACAGAGTGGACATGTACACTGAAAGGAGTAGATCATCATCTATCAGATAAACAAAAAAATGCCGTAAGACATCCCAGAATTGACAACTCTGGTGGGACCATCAAAGAGGGCTAATTAGTTAAATATGAAAGATAACAATCAGTACTATAAACTGACTATTTTGGCACAAGTAATCTTAAACCAGTATATTTCCCAATTATTCATGGCCAAGGCAATACAAAACCACGCGTAGACTATTACCAGGCCAGCCATGTTGAACATTCAGTGGTAGCCACTGTGTAGTTATTACAATTATTAATGTTTATAAGGATTTAACATATTTCACAGCACAGTACAGTACAATAGAGGATCAAAAATGGTGACATACATAACAGGAGAATTTCTTGTAAAGTTGTCACATGCTAACACAATAGCTAAGGGACATCCCTGCTTAGAGGAGCTTACAATTTCAAATAGTCCATAACAATGAGCAGAGGAAGCTAGCCGCTGTTATAGTGCACGTTCCTAGTGCAAGGGGATCGCCTTTAAACCTGTTTGAAATTAGCAATAAAGGACGTATCCTAATCCCCCATCAATGCTGTATATCCATGTGCTATCATTGAATGAATGGTGTGTTTCAAGGCAATGACACTGCTACAGTATAAATCGGGATTTTCAACTATTCCGCGGGCTTCCCTAAAGGTTTCCGTGGCTGACAGGGGTGGTGGGGGGGAGAGCAGGTCCAACTTCCGTCTGTGGGACCGCCGCAGCTTTGGAGGCCTCCTCGCCCCAAAGTAAGATTTTTTTTTGGGGGGGGGGGAGAGGTGTGCGTGTGTGTTTTTAAGATGGGGGGAATTTGAGAGGGAGGGTAATTGAGGGAGTGGAGAAGGAGGGGAAGAGAAAGAGGGGCGAGTGTAAGAGGGAGGGAGTGTAAGATGGCTAGAGAGATGGGGAAATGAGAGATGGGGGGAAAAGAAAGGAGAGGGGAATGAGAGACGGGGAGTGATAGACAGGGGAAGAGGGAGAGTGGGAGACAAGGGGGAGTAGGGCTGGGGTTCCCCAAAATGTCACCATATATTTCTAGGATTCCTTAACTAAATAGAGGTTGAAAACCACTGGTGTACATACTGTATACAAACATATATAACATTATATATTGGCAGCCTCAATGATGATTTTCAGGGACCTAGTCTCTAAAGAGCACACTTATGATCCTGGAAATGTAAAAAATCTGATGCATGCAAAGCTTGGTACAGTGTGTTGATGTTTATATGGTGATCCCTCCCTAACCCACAATAATAGCCAACAACCATGAGGATCTTTCCAGATACAAAGAAATGATTGTTTGGGCCCCTTCCACCAGGGATTCCTTACCTAAATGTCCCCTGGGACATATTTGTGGATAACCAATTAATATCCCACTTAACAGTGGTGTGCAACACATTGCAGGCCCCTCTAGTATGACAATGAATTGGTTATTCCTATTTATCTTAATTCTGTAGTGATAGCAAGTAGACTCGTCCTCCATAACGTCACTTTTTGCTTGTTTAAGGGAACGTACCAATCTTCTACCTCGCTCTGTTTTCTTCTTCTGCGCATTGGAAAGCAAGCCATTTTCAAGTTGTTTCAAAGCACTGGTGTCACGGCTCTTCTTCATTTGTGTTCTGTTAGTAGCTTAAAAGAAGCAACTTATTTCAAGGAAATCATGATTTTTCTTTCCCTCCCCCTCCCCCCAACCCATAAGTTTTCCATTTCCCCTGGGGTTAAGATGACAATGAGGAACCCAAACATCTATCACAATTCATACAGCTGATGGTTGGCTGAGGACGATGTCATAATAGGACCCTTATCTGGCAGTTTCAGTGCAGCAGCCAATCAGATACACTATATTCCATAACATTCCATCTTATTCCAAATGTAAATGCCACTGTCCTTCAAGATAGACAGAATTTTATTCCAGGCACAGCGCAGATAAAGAAGCTGTTTACATGTACGCGTTTTCATTACATTTATGACATTTATAATTAAGTAACTGGTCTAAAATATGAAATATCCCAATTTGAGTGAAATCACTAGTTAGATATTAGCCATACACTATGTATATATAGTTAGACAATTACGAATTTACAATGTGAGTACAGTATGCACATTTTAAACTGTTTCCCTTTGTGTTTTAGATCAATTCTGCTTACTAATTAAGATATCGCTACACAAAGGTTGGTATTGATTATTTGAGGAATGTCTTATTAGATAATTTAATATTGGATATAGATAATATTATGTGTGATTAGATGTGTTACTGTAGATCGGTGAATACGAGACTGAACATGTGAGCAGGAATATATGTTGCTTTTCTGAGTGGGTAACATGTAATCTTGGGACAATTCACTGTAATTTGTAGAACAGAATAATGTCTAAAAGGAAAAGCAAGATGCTCACAAAAAAAGCTTTACAGAGGTGTATTTCTGATGGTGTTTCTTTACACTATTAAATTGTTCTTCATTAAAGCTGCAGTTCAAGCTGTCGTTTAAAAAAAAATCATTCAATACAGTATGTGCATCAATACAATCTCCACACTGACAAGTGATTAGCTAAATTGCTGATCGATCCATTCTTCTGTAATCGATCGCTGAAATTCGGCAAGGGGTTCAATAAATGCATCTTGGGTAATCTTCTGCTGCACTGACAACCAAGTTCTGCGAGGAAGAGCATGTGACCAGGCAGGAACTAGATTCAATTGGTTCACTGCTAGAGAGGGCAGGGCTCAAAAAGGTGTTGCTGTTTCAGAAGGGGGAGATGGTGTCACTTTCTATATGATTGCTACACTGTAGGAACAAAAATGGCTGTTACATTAGAATACATTAAAAATGTCTTTACAATTGTTTTTTTTAAATGCTACACGTATTTTCTCATATACAGAACTGATTTCTTTTAAAAAAAATGCACATGTAGTATATTGCTTGTACTGCAGCTTTAATACTTTCAGAGCTGAAATTGTGTGTTCTCTGGCAATACAGACATTGCAGGCTGAATACAGGGCTGAGTAGGTAGATTGTCACTGCAAGTAAAATACTCACAAAAATAAAACCGTGAAGCCCAAAGCTAAGAAGGAGAATACATTATATACTCACACTCAGTAACATCCCTTTTTCCGTTACCACCTCTGTCTCTGCAGTAGTGAAGGCCCCTATAAAAAACACTGCACACAGTATGATTCGCATAAAAAAAGTTTGTTTAACATCAGCTATGAAAAGCCACTTCCATGTCTCCTGAAAGCTGCAGTGCCACTTACATAGCCTACGTTTTATTTAAAAGTAGAGTTTAAATGTTAGCACCAGCACTGTCAGGGTGCAGGTGTGCTACTGTAGCTACTGTAGCTACCAAGAGATCCCTGAGAGTCTGCGGTTGCACTATGCACAAACACCAAGCAAAGGCACCAACATTATTTTCTTTCTTTTTAAGGGGGAGGGGGGGGGGCGGGGGGTTGACACCTAATCATTGGAACTCAGAGCCTAGGACTTTAGCTCTTATGCGCTTCAATAGGATCTGGAGATATATGAAAAACTTGTTGAGTAGGTGTCACTATAGTCTGGATCAAAAAATTGTGATTAGTGCTAATATATATGTAGCCATGTGTAAAATTGGTGTACATATCTCTTTCTCATGCTGGCAGTAAACCTGGTAAGTATGCAGGATTGCAGGCAACAATCATGGAGGTTTGCCCTCAAACCCTGGTGAGGTGTCATATGTCCCAAAGGGAGTGACAACATGCTTTATGTCCACCCTTAGTGACACAGAGCGTGTCTGTTTTCTGGAGGTGATATAAGACACAGAACTGCCTAAAGTTAGCAGTTCAGTCCTGTTGGTGTTCTGACTCTGTTCAGTGAGTGGCATGTGGAGGTCTGCAACAGTGTTGCAGTGTCTGATGCAAGAGCTGTGAGTCTGGGCAGCTCAAAGCAGACAGACAAGCTGGTGAATCTCCTTGAGGGGAGAGGTGGAGAACAACTCTATTAGAGGAGAAGGAATCTTCCTAATGGAGTGCAGCAGAGAAATGAGCGGCTGAGCTGCTAGCTGTGAGGGGCAGCTTGCCCATACCAACTGCAATAAAGATGTCCTTGATAAAAGATAACCTCATGTATGAGTCTGGAATTACTCTGCAAAGGAAGGCACCACAGAGGAGTTCCTCATCAGAACCATCCCCATGAGGACGCAGGGATCCTGATGAGGTGGAGGCGCTGCACTGGATATAGATAGGACTCGCACACACTACCTCAGCTGCCTGTCTGGGTTGGCATTCCCCATACACCATCATGCGGGAGACTCAGGAGTTCTGTTGCCAACAGGTGCACCACCAGACACGACCATGTAATTGGGGCTGGTTAGACCACAGGGGCCAATATGAGATTGGGGGGTCAGGCCATACAGAATACCTGTTACATATATATATATATATATATATATATATATATATATATATATATTTTTTTTTTTTTTAATATATATATATATATATATTTTTAATATATATATATATATACGTATATATATATATCTATATATATATATATATATATATATATAGATATATATATAGTGTAGCGCACTTTCCCTCACCCCCTGGGAGATACAGTGACTACGGTGTGTGTGTAGCGTTACCTGTGGCTCACAGGAGGTCTGAGCCTCCGCCGCTGGGAGCCTGGGTGTGCCTGGAACGATAGGTGACAGCGCCTCCACCTGCGCGGGATCGTAACCGTGGGATAACCCCAGGCTGGAACATATATGAATGAAACACACCAATGTGGTAAAACAATAACACTTTACTCTTAGCCTATAAAACAGTATAATCAGAACAACACTTAGATCATAGACATCACTAATGAATGCTAAGGAGGTACAGCTACCCGCCAAGCCACGCACGGCTGTAACCCACCACTGTGTTCCCAACACCGTGTCCTCTGAGTCCCGTACCCACCCCAATGTGTGACAGCGCTGCCCACTAGTCTAGGTGTGAGGTTGGTGCACTTGGTATTATTGTTAGGTACCTGCCGGGTGCTCCAGGATCCAGGCGCACCGACAGAAGGACAGATGGGATCCACTGATCCAGCGATGAAGTTGTCTACGATGACTCCGCTTCCGCGTGGGGTGGTATCCGGCTGGAGTGTCCGGCACTGTGGAGAGTCCCTATGTCTTACGGTGGTGGTCTGGTCCCAGACCACAGGCCGCAACTGCTGCGCGGTGTTCACTGATGTCCCTGTCACTGGTGCAGCTAATGGGACAGTGTCTCTGTCTAAGGGCCTGTCCCTGTAGCAGTCACAAACAATGCAGGGGAGTCGGGGCCTAGCTGGGACCTAAGGGGGCCTCTGGCCTAGTGCAGGGGCCACTGGGTCCCTGCACATGCAAACCCTACCCTTCTGCTGTCCCAGCTCCGACTAACGTGGCTGAAGCGTGCAAAATTTATCTATATTCCCCTTGCAGGGGAAGCTGCAGCCCTATTGGCTGATTCGTGCCATGTGTTCCTCGCCCCTATGCATATTGGGGCTTGTAGTTCCCCACGGAGCCTACTCTAACCATTGCGCCTCACGCGCCTGTACTGAGCATGCGCGGCATCTTTTGCGTCGCCCTCTGATGCTGTCGGCACCTGCTGCACACTCTGCATGTTTGTCACGGGAGACGCGCTTAATAACACATTTATATTTCATGGGTCCTGATTGAGCAGAACAGGTTGAGCAAAATAAACTGAGATTTATTCCCTTGATAGGCAAACACACGACAACTGCAGAATAACTTAATAATTACACTCACGGGTAGAGAAATAGAGGATAATGTCCAGAAAGGTGCCCAAGCACCAGAAGATTGTCCTTTAAAATATAGTCCTTTTGCAAATTGCCAAATAAATAGCCAGTCCAATCCTTCTGTGAATGTGCAAAGTCTTTTCTGCTTCTCTGGGATTTGCTGGATCCCCAGGGCTAACGAAATCCTGAAGCAGGGCAAGTATCCTTGTTGCGATGTTTTTAACCCCTTGCGTTCTGGAATCGTAGCCGCTGTACTTAGGTCTTATCCGCTTGAAGAAATCAGGTAACAGCAACAGCAATAACACAGGAATCACACCGGAATGAGGGGTACAGGCCTTTTTAAGGACAAGGGCCTGTGAAGGGATACATTAGCCTCATCCCATTGGCAAGGAATTATCTTCCTCCTATCAGAACCTGCCAGGTCACATGGGCCAGTCCTACAGCCAGCTCAGGTATCTGAGCATGCTCAGTAAGCAGCTTGGTAGCACTGCTAAGTAAAAAGGGGCCACTCATTTCTGGGGACGCAATGTCTGGAGTTTGGGTCCCGAGGTGTGAAATATCCAGGAGGAGTAACAGGACCTGCTACTCATAAACATCCTGATTAAGTGACACTTTACGAATCTGGGATCTTTCATCCCAACAGGGGGCTCCTGTATGCATAACATTTGGTCCTTACTGCCTTACAAAGGCAGGCAGACAAAAAAATAGCATCCGGCCTGTACATTTTAAAACAGCAACAGAAAGGCACTTCACTGCAGGTAGAGATTAGCCTGCAAAATGGGGACAGCCATGCATATAGAATTAACCCCTTAATCCCCAACGCGAAATAGGGGTAACCAGCTGAGCCCACTGCCTTTATTAATGCGCTGATTACCCCCATTTTCGCCACAATGTTCCCCTGTATAACAGTATACAATATATTTCTGGTGGAAACCTTCACCCTAAAACTAGGAATATTACAAGGTGCAACTGTTGAATAACATGGTTGTGACAGGGCCTTAACCCCTGTCTAAATAAGGCTCCAAATAGGAAGCATTTATCTGGCTGATGAGTCCAGCAGGGAGATGGTTAATTGCAGCTACAATTAACCAGTCTCCACCTGGCTCATCAGTCAGGTAGAAAAGCCTCCTGCGTAAACTGCAGAGGATCTAGCACAGGGGAGGTGTATGCTGACAAAGAGATTCCAAGGAACCAAACGTTCTGTTCCAGGACATAGCGGTCCCTGGAACCCGCCAGAGGGTGCACTCCATGGTCTATTGCCAACCTCTGACCCCAAAGTTCAAAGAGGTGCCTGTAAGCTGGGGGCTCTTTATATCAGTCTCCGGGTCTGGGTTGGTGTCTGTGGGGGGCACCCTCTGGCGGTTTACAGGACCCACTGAGTCCTGGAAGAGGGGTTCCGGTTCCTTGGGATCTCTCTTTGTAAGCACATACCTCCCCTGTGTTAGAGAGATCCCCTGGAGTTTATGCAGGAAGCTTTTTTCTACCGGACTGATAAGACAGGTGGAAACTGGCTAATTGTTTGTAGCCGCAATTAACCAGCTCCCTGCTGGACTCTTCAGCTAGATCCAGGCTTTCTCTTCTAGAAGGTGTATTTCTGTCATGTTGGATGTAGCATTGGGCTTCTCTGTCATCTGTTGTATACAAGCTCTTGGAAGTCAAAGAAAAACAGGAAAATGCAGAAAACAGAGATCGTCGAAACAACATCCGGATTCGGGGGATCCCAGAATCTGAAACAGATATTGAAGGGTTCGTGGGCAAGTAGATAACATCAACCCTCCCAGATTTTACAGAAGAATCTCTGACCCTGGACAGATGTCACAGAGTTCTAAGAATGAGGCCCCAACCCGGAGACAGGCCAAGGGACGTGGTACTACGATTCCACTACTTCAAAACCAAGTAGGCCTTCAGCACGGCAACAAGAAACTCCAGAGATCTGGAGTTTCAAAATATACCTCTGCAAGTATACGCTGACCTGGCGCCTTCCACACTCGCCAAAAGAAGGAATCTCTGGGAGGTGACGGTGAAATTAAGAGACCGCAATGTCAAATACAGATGGACTTTTCCCTTTGGGCTCATGGTAATTAAAAATGGAAGACCACAGACGCTTAGGTATCCGGACAACGGCGAGGTCTTCTCAGTCACCTGGGCCTGGCCCCCCCCCCTTCTGGATCCGCCACGGGCGGCGGAGGTCCACCATCCCTGATTCCTTCATGGTTAACGGCTCCCTCACGGAGATCCTCCCGCAGGGAATCCCCGGCGAAGCCATCACCTGAAGAAGAGTCGATTCCCTGAGCCAAACAACGGGTCCTCTGGACAGACCACCCCTGAACGCCCTGAGTCGAGGGCTGGAGAACTGCCACATCTGGAGACCCCTAAAGGTCTAGTATGAGAGGATCATCCATAAAAGTTCCAACCATTGAAATGTGTTTATATTCTAGCTATTATGTGTTTGAATTTATGTAAAAGTTTTACAGGTTACTAGTCTGACTAATGTTTCCAGGTTCATGTTAATATGTGGTTATCATTGGTTTATAAGCAACGCTCATTTTATTTATATAGTTATAGGCTAGTTCTATCGTTACAATAGGCTGCAAACCTAAGGAGGCTATGGGGTTGGAGCCTGAGTAGACAGACCTTTCTGAGTCTTGACCACTACCCTCAAATATGTGTTCTCTAAGACACAGTTGCCCTTGATATTTTTTGTTCCCCCTTTTCCCAATTTTTGCTCCCAAGGGCAGGTGAGCACTAGGACAATGTCTCGAGAGACATATACATGCTCACGCCTTTTTCTTTTCCGGTTTTTCCCACCCCCCCCCCGTTTTGGTTCTATTTTTCGACCCCACCCCTGCCCCCTACCCTGGAACAGATATTAGGTGACAAGTTTGATACGGGACCGAGGATACAGCTTGAGATAGTCTACCCAGACCGACAAGCGGAGCTGACTCAAACTTGCTATGTCACTTAAAATAATTTCGCTAAATGTTAAGGAACTAAACTGCTCCAAAAAAAGAAGAATAGCAATGACAGACTTTAAGAAAAAAGGGGCTGATATTCTCCTCCTACATGTAGGAGGACGCGTGCAGAGGTATGCAAGGGAGACTTGTTGTGGTGAAATTAAATAAGGCTTTTATTGCGCCTGTTTCCTTAACATCAGAAAATCATCCAAACAAGGGGTCAAACAAAGCTTCTATTCACTTGGGAGTATTTCTAGTGAAACCTATGCAGTCCACAACTCCCTTTAGATTAGCATGTCTCCCCAAACATATATCTTGAAATGAGCAGATATACAAAAAGTCTTATAAAGGAAAGTCTTATCTGTTTCTTGTGGTTGGAGGGAAAGTCTTCTCTGTTCCTGGGTTGCTGCCTTTTTCCTCAGGTTTTGTCAGCATTCAGGTTTAGAGGTGATTTCCCCTGTGTCTTGCAAGCAGCTCTGCTGTTTCTTCTGGCAGGCTCAAGACATCTGTGCCCATGGTCAGTCTCACAACTTGTGAGACTCAGGCACAATCTCCCTTCCTGTTTCAAGGGCAAGCTTTTCTAAGAAACCTAATTAGCCAGGTGGTGTTTGTTAATAGACTACCAGCAGTTAACCACCACACTGCTGGATTAGAGGCACATTTCCTGAACAGGGATAAGTCCCCTGTTACACTACAGGAGACCCATTTTAAATCCCCAGATAACCCAACCTATCTTGATAGGTCTTACAGGGATGCCTCTTTTTCCCCCGCAATGGTCAAAAGAAGGGGAGTGGCCATACCTTTTCACAATCGAATCATGTTCACACACAAAACTAAGAAAGTAGACAGGGACGGTAGATATATGATTTTGGTGGGGGAATTGCTTGGAAGAGATCTAACCAAAGCTACAGTATACACCCCGAACGAGAACAGCATCACATTTTTGGATTCCTTTTTCACAGTGCTAGGTAATATGGCAAAAGGCCAAATTATTCTGGGAGGGGACTTCAATCTTGCAATAGACCCAGCACTAGACAGATCCCCCCTCACCCCCTCCCAAACAAAACCTGGCCCTCTGAATTCTGGACACCAGGAGGTCAGAGCCCTTAAAAGAGGCCTCCTCTCCCTTAACTTGGTAGATACCTGGAGGGAGTTGAACTCCTGACGAGGGACTATACCTTCTATTCATCCCAACACCACTCATACTTACGTATTGACTATGTTTTCCTGAGTGCAAGCCTGATTCCTCAGGTTTCTGACTCAAATATTCACAGTATAACTTGGTCGGACCACGCCCCTGTAGATTCCACAATCACAAATCTGAATTAAAGGAGGCCGAGGGCGGCCTGGTGATTGAATGAATCTCTACTCAAGGTCCTTGAGATACAGGGGGCAATCAATAGGGAAATAGAAGCTTTCTTCCTGACTAACGCAGGCACTGTGTCATCATTGGCAGTACTGTGGGAGGCACACAAAGCAACGATAAGGAGCTGTCTTATTTATATGGCCTCGAATAGGAAGAGACCCCGACAGATAAGGATCAACACCCTCCAGGCCAAGATTGATGCTCTCTCTGTGCTGCATAAAAATAACCAGTCCACGGCCACAGTGAAAACTCTCAAAGAATCTAGAGCTGAGCTCAATATGTTTTTAACTGCTAAAGCCTAGCAGTCCCTCAATTGGTCGAAGAGAAAGTTCTTTGAGAAAGCTAATAAAGCGAACTCCCTCTTGGTAGCCAAATTACGAAATAGACGACCCTCCTCCAGTATTCAATCAATCAGATTTCAATCAGGCTCCCTAACCTCTAATCTAAAAGCAATAGTGGGTGAATTCCAAGATTACAACTCCAAATTGTATAATGGGAAAAAAATAGTACACGATGCCCATTCAGGGGCTAAAATAGCGAGTTATCTCAATTCCGCCATGTTGCCCTGTCTGTCGGAGGCTCAGCAAGAAGATTTCAACCAGCAAATAACTTTAGAAGAAGTTCAACTGTTAATTAAAATTTTAAAAGCTTCAAAGGCCCCGGGCCCAGATGGGTTCTCGAACCTTTATTATAAAACATTTAGTGATTCCCTCTCCCCACACCTGCTCGTGTTATTCAACGATATCCCCACAAATATGTAGCAAGCCTCTATCTCTCTTATCCACAAGGAGGGAAAAGACCCCTCACTCAGCTTGTGGGAGCTACCGCCCAATATCACTGATTAACACAGATATAAAAATCTTTTCCAAGATATTGGCGAATAGATTGGTTAAGATTGTCCCCTCATTGGTTCACCCCAACCAGATAGGCTTCATCCTGGGCAGACAAACTGCTGACAATATCAGGAGGATTATAGATCTTACGGCATGGGCAGTACAGAGAAATGTCCCCTCCATGTTGCTTAGCCTAAACGCTGAAAGGGCCTTTGATCGAATTGACTGGGTATATATGGGGCATTGAAGGCTTTCGGTTTCTCGGATGTTTCCTTAAAGCAGTTATGGCCCTCTATTCAAGTCCCACAGCGATAGTTAAAATCCAGGGCTTCTCTTCACCCAAATTTTAGATAAAAAGTGGCACGAGACAGGGTTGCCCCTTATCCCTTCTTATTTTTGCCCTTTGTTTGGAACCTCTAGCTGCACATATCTGACAAAATCCAAATATCTCTGGTCTGGAGGTGGGAGTCAATCCTACAAACTGGCCCTTTTTGCTGACGATGTTATCGTAACGGTAGCAAAACCTCTAACAACCCTGCCAAATCTGTTCAATGAACTACCATTTTCAACAAACTATCCGGTTTTAAAATAAACAACAGCAAGTCAGAAGCCTTAAATATCAATCTGAGGCAGGATATAGTCAAACTAATCAAACTCAACTTTGATTTCAACTGGCAACAATCCTTTTTGAAATATCTGGGAGTGTTCTTGAGTAAGGACTATGACTCCCTCTACCAGGCTAACTACCTCAACATTTTGAAGATATTGAAAGCCGATCTTATGGTTTAGACTAAATTTAATATATCCTGGATGGTGAGAGTCCAATCAGTGAAGATGAACCTATTACCCAGGCTGCTCTATCTTTTTCAGACCCTCCCTATTCCTATTATACCCTCGGACTTAGCTAAACTCCAATCTTTAGTCTCAATATTTATCTGGAACAATAAGAGACCCAGACTTAACCACAGGCTGCAAACTAGACCCACTAGAGCAGGTGGCCTAGCACTCCCCTGTCTTCTCTCATACTACAGAGCAGCTCAAGCCAGTCAATGAGAAGCCTGGCATGCTAACCCATCACTCAGGAGATGGGTTTCTCTTGAGGCGCATTTTATACACTCAACCTCTATAGAAAAGATTCTCTGGTTTCCCTCTCTGGTAGGCCTCTTGACTCACCACTCCTTGCCGACGATCACACTCTCTCAAAATGTGGAATAGGCTGACGTTTAAGTACAAGCTTAGAAGTCCAAATTCTCTAATGACCCCCATCTTTGGGAACAAGGATTTTCTTTCAGGCTTCCCCAAACAAATATTTATAAAATGGAGACAAGCATATGTCAGTAGACTTTTTGACATTAGCCACAACCTTAAGATTACTCCTTTTGACAATCTGGTAAAAGATAGAGGAATCCCGCCAGGTGAGATTTTCCGATATCTTCAGATTAGGGCTTTCTATGCCAAAGTTATGCCCACTGAACCTATCTTGCTGTTTGAAAAACTTTTTCTAGGAGCAGACTCCCACCAGAGGTTGATCTCGAGGTTAAATTGCCAATTCTTCTTTCCAGCTGCACAATCACAGAAAGCATATAAAGTTATGATTCGCTGGTACAACACTCCCGAGAATATTACAAAATATGTCCCAGGCTATCCCCCCGTGTGTCCCAAGGGATGCGGTGAGATGGCCTCCCATCTACATATGTGGTGGTCCTGCCCTCGTGTGCAGGCCCTTTGGAAACAAGTGAAGTCCAGCGGATTCTGGGTTTGGAGATTTCCATGGGCCCATGGTTGTTTCTACTAAGCAAACCTCTTCAGCAACACTCTAGAGCTATAAATAAGCCCATAACTCATATTACCACAGCAACAGATGCACCATTGCGAGTCTTTGGAAGCATGACAAACTTCCATCAATTCTGGCCATTAGAAACAAGGTGTGGTTTATATGTATGATGGAAAAACTGACTAATTTTCTAAATGACACATACCACAATTTCCAGAAGGTCTGGCTGCCCTGGATAGCCAATGCAGGTAGTTCACACATAGACCTGGGTTCCCTGAGGCTACAGCCTGCGAGACCAATCAATCACACTCATACTTTTCTACTAAAACCAGCCCAGAGTGTTCCCCGACTCCACACTCGTGGGACACCCCCTACGGGTCCCATTCAATTAGCTATGCCCTTAGATTATCCCTCTGTGTCAGATGGAGAAACTGTCTCGTGATACCCAGGCTCACCATTTCACCCAAAATCTGTATAAAGTAGTAAGAATTGTTGAATCACCATGATACTGTTCCACCTCCCTTCTCCCCTCCTCCTAACCCCCCCCTATTTATGTACCCCCTCCCCACCCCCAATTCCACCAACACCCAATTTTGAATGTTCTTTTTTCTGTATATCTCTGCTAAAAAAACAAAAAAAAAAAACTTTGTGAAAATAAAAAGATAGGCCTGTTTCATTTGTTTTTGCTGACATGAAGCTGCGTTGTTTTGAAGCTACGGGCTAAATAAATGCCACTGTTTATTTCCCCAATCTATGTGTGGCGGAGCTGCCTGTAGGCGAGGTCAGTTAAGAGTCCACAAGATGCATTTCAGGGTTCACCAAAACGTTGAGTGGTTTTATTTGCTCCACAACTATAATAAAACATTGGGGCTACTGCCCCATTAAGGAAAAACACAAACCATAAAACAAACACCTACTCCTTTTTGGAGACTGACTAAACAGGACAAACCCTAACTCTCTGACTGGCTGGGTAGGCCAGTTCCCAGTCCCAAAACATATAAAACAATACCAGGGAACAATATATAAAGTCTTATCTTAGTGTTGGTCCGGCGTCTCCGGTTTCTCCAGGCACATTTAAGATGCAGGCATTGAAGTCCTGCTGCTCCCAGGATTTTTTGCCCTATCTCTGTGCAGGTTTCTTTGCCGTGTGGGACTTTGGCTTCCCCACTGTTTCCAGGCAAATCCCTCTGGTGAACAAAGCCTGGATTCCTGCGGGCTGGAGCTCCGTTATCTGTGGTCCTCTAACAGAGATTCCAACAGGGACCCTGGCAAGCAGTTACTTCCTGCCTTTTAACCCCTGCTCAATCAGGAGTTTCACACACCACATGCAGGAAAACCCGACACCAGGAGTGGAGCCTGCGGCTTAATTTGACTCAACACGGGAAACCTCACCCGACCCGGACACGGAAAGGATTGACAGATTGATAGCAGTCTCCTGATCCTTGCAAAAGGAGTTTCTTGACTCCTTTACACTACTGCACCGACACACTTTATTCGAGCAAATACCCAGTATGTACCTGGCAGATACCTGGAATGCGCCGCTCCTCACCTCTGACAAGCCCCGTTGCGTTTGCCTTCCCAGCCTGGGTTCATGCCTGGCTGACGGGCGGCTGATCTGTTAAATGATAATGATTAGGATTTAATAGGCTGCAATGCTTCGCGTGTCTACCAGATGGCATAAATTCATGAATTGTAATGCAGTATATATATATATATATATATATATATACTGTGCAGTATTGCAGCCAGCGGGAATAAAATGCTTCAATCCCTGCCTGGAAAATAACCCAATGCACTCGGGCAGAAAACAGTCACAAACCTCAATACACCCGGGTATACCCGAATTCGTGGGACTAGCCGAGCTCGAATAAAGTGTGTCGCCAGTGTATGTCTCCCTGGTTGTTCCTCTGCACTCGCCTCCTACAGTGACATATAGAGACAGGAACCAGAACTTCGATTTATGCAACAAAAAAAAATAAAAACAATATTGGAATGGATTGACATTTTGAGATCTTGATAAAGGTTGAATTGGGGACTGAAATGTTGATCGTCGAGTGTTCCAGTGTGAGTGATATATGAATGAGTGGCAGTGTTATATATAGGAGACTCATAACTTGTTTTTTTTTTAACATGTATGAGACATTAATAGCAAAAAATTAGGCAAAGCACGGCAAATAGTTTATCCCCCTTGACCCAGGGGTAGCATCATTGTAGAAGGTACATAAATCGTTTTTAGTCTAGGGGATATTTGTATATAAATTATCCCATTCACTGATGAATTGTAGGAGACTGTAGTTTGTGATACATTTACACATAAAATATATAAGCTCTTCATATGTTATAATGTTATGGACAGATAATGAAGCAACATACAGATGCTTCCAATGTTATTGCGCCATACACAACGACCGTTTCGACCTTAGTAGGTCTTATTCAAGTGAAAAGGCATTTTCACTTGAAAAAGACCTACTAAGGTCTAAACGGTCGTTGTGTATGGCGCAACAAATGTAATACTTTTGCAAATCCATGGAGCGCTTGATCTTTCCTTTTCACAGTTCAAGCTTGGATATTTGTGACAGGTATCCATTTGAACCAGCAGCACCGGTAATACTGTTTTGTTTATTTGACTAATGGTGTGCAGCATATTACTGTTCATTTGTCCAATGTTATTGCACCATTTATCGTGCGGCAAAGCACTAAATTGCCCCATAGCAACACGCAGCTCCATTGTATTGAATTGCAAATCGCACAACAACACATTCAAACTTGCAAGACAGCAGAAACACGTTATCGTGAGATAACAGGTGCAATAACGTGGGCTGCATGTGTATTAGATTATGATTACTATTAGTAATTTAGAATTTGTATTTACAATTGGGTGATAAGGGATACCACTTCTTTTTCTTATGTCCAAACCTGAAGTTTCACATTTTGAGAGAATTAAAGGAGTTACAGTATGTAGGAAAATTAACTCTTTTAGTGTTCGTCATTTGAAAATTGTGAGTAAAGAAATTTAGTTCACCTTTATCAGCATTATGCTCTTCCGTGTTAAAGCTCAAAACCATTATTATTTAAAAAAAACATTTTTAACACACGACTAACGGTGTCACCATTGTGCACATAACCAGTGCACTACAAAAATAAGTAAATTATATGACAATTATTTGTCAAGTGTCTGTAAAGCCCTCTGATTCTATGTTATTATAAGTAATCAAATATCCCTTCTTTTTTCACGGCAGGGTAGGGTTGACCAGACAATTGCTGTCTTCATTTTCCGACAAATATAGCAGAAAAACAGATAAACAATTGAATATGTATACTATTAAACTGTATACTATTTACACTATGGAGCCTGCGCTGTCCCCTTTGGTTTTGTAAACAATCAAATATGTACACATTTATTGCATTAATGTAACACCGTGTTTTACACTGGTAATCAAAATGTTTTGTACATGAACTATGAAAGGCAGAGTTGATATAAAGACACCCTATTATGATGGATATTACAAGCCTCTCCAGGCAGAATAGGATGCAATAATCACTTAATACATTTTATGTGACATACATGATTTAATTTTGTTGCTGGGGACTAGTTATGTAACATCTTTGCATCTTATGAAATGTAGTGCACTTAAATCACAAATTCATATAAAGGGGGTTGTTCTTTAAACTGTTATAGTACCGATCAGGGCACTATCGCGTGGAAACTCACATTGACTTCAACAGGCGTTTCCACATGAAAGTGTCCTGATCTGTATTATCGCAGATTAAGGGGTAACACCCACAGAACCATTTAGTCTCAGAGAAGAGTATAAAAAACACGTCATCTTGACATTTTCTCCCTTAGTGCTGGGGGTGATGTGGAATTAATACAGATATTGAATTGAAGAGCATCCACCTTAATCCACCTCAACTAGTTGTTTGTTGAAATCACTTTTGTGCCAACATTTTTTAAAAGGGCATATAGAACTACAATATCTTATGTCAAATGAAAAATTCTTCTTCCTCTTCTTTGCTATTGCTATGGTGTGCCTGTGATCTCTGCAATTGAAAAGCCATGGTCCCCATGCCAAAACATTTGTTTCTTTTGACAGCATTAGAAGATGGAGAGTCTCCTTGCTCAGAGGGCAAAAGTAAAGAGTCTCTGCAGTCTGCACCAGAGAAGTGGCAGTGTCCACAAGCTGGAATATTTTGCAGATCCCTGGCAAACCTGCAAATACAATCCTGTTGTCCCTCAAGGCTCATTACTGCATCGCCGGTGTCCACGTTGGTCTCTGTTTTTTTCACTTGTAGATAGTGCCTTGGCATCAATTTTTGCTGGGTATTGCTGCTGTCACCCACCGGCATGCCACGGGAAGTTTCACTTTGATCAGATGTGTCGTTAGAAATGCTAGAAGCTTGCTTGAATTTCAAGTTGTCAAACAAAATCTGCCCCTCTGTCTCCAATCTATTGGTCAGCTTCCTGAATGATAATGGGTGAGGAGTGCCTGGATTCACTCGCGATTCTTGGGCAGCTCTGCTGTCAGAGAGGCCTTGTATCTCTGACGTGCTGCCGTTAACCTATATGCAAAACATAATATGTAAAGAAAGTACTGTTTCAAAATCACAACACTGCATGATACCGTACCTCCCCCAACCATTTCGTCTTTTCAACGAAGTGAAGCATAATTTCTAGATTCCACTGTAGAATTGATCATTTTGGTCACGAGAAACTCACTCATTATAAAGATGAAACAATTGTAATAGGTCCAACACAACAATAAACCAAAATAGAGGCAGGTCTGTAAAGCTCTCTAAACATGTTATGGTAGATTGTAGGCTCTTTGTTGGAGTTTCCCTGTTTATTTCTAAAATATTTGACCAGAACAAAATACATGGAGTGTTACCTCGTATTTAAGTATATCCTTGGTTAGGTACCTTTGCTGTTTATGTTTATACTCATGTCTAATGCTCTTATCCCTGATGTAATCTCTTTGCCCCATAACATTTTCAGCTACGTATACAAAGCAGTCTTCTGCCATAGGACACCTCCTGCTCATTAAAGTCAATGGGCTATAGGAGTGGTTACCAAACTTTTTCGGTTCAAGGCTCCCTAGGGCGATCAGGATTTTTCCGCGGCGCCGAAAGTGAAAACAAAGTTGTATATACATACCCAACAGTTGGAGAGCGCAGTTGGTATGTCTCTCACACAGACTCTCACTCTATCAGACACGCTCACACAGACACGCTCACGCAGACACTCGCTCTCTCAGACACGCTCACACAGACTCTCGCTCTCAGACACGCTCACGCAGACTCTCGCTCTCTCAGACACGCACAGACTCTCTCTCACACACTCTCTCACACACACTCTCTCTCTCTCACACACTCTTTCTCTCACACACTCTCTCACACACTCTCTCTCACACACTCTCTCTCACACACACTCTCTCACACACTCTCTCTCACACACTCTCTCTCACACACACTCTCTCTCACACACACTCTCTCTCACACACACTCTCTCTCACACACACACTCTCTCTCAAACACACTCTCTCTCACACACTCTCTCTCTCACACTCTCTCTCTCACACACACTCTCTCTCTCACACACTCTCTCGCACACACACTCTCTCTCTCACACACTCTCTCTCACACACTCTCTCTCACACACACTCTCTCTCTCACACACTCTCTCTCTCACACACTCTCTCTCTCACACACTCTCTCTCTCACACACTCTCTCTCTCACACACTCTCTCTCTCACACACTCTCTCTCTCACACACTCTCTCTCTCACACACTCTCTCTCTCACACTCTCTCTCTCTCACACTCTCTCTCTCACACACTCTCTCTCTCACACACTCTCTCTCACACTCTCTCTCTCTCTCACACTCTCTCTCTCTCTCTCTCTCTCACACACTCTCTCTCTCTCACACACTCTCTCTCACACACTCTCTCTCTCTCACACACACTCTCTCTCTCACACACACTCTCTCTCTCACACACACTCTCTCTCTCACACACTCTCTCTCTCACACAATCTCTCTCACACACTCTCTCTCACACACTCTCTCTCTCACACACTCTCTCTCTCTCTCACACACTCTCTCTCTCTCACACACACTCTCTCTCTCTCTCACACACTCTCTCTCATACACACTCTTTCTCACACACTCTCTCTCTCACACACTCTCTCTCACACACACTCTCTCACACACTCTCTCTCTCACACACTCTCTCTCACACACTCTCTCTCTCTCACACACTCTGTCTCTCTCACACACTCTGTCTCTCTCACACACTCTCTCTCTCTCACACACTCTCTCTCTCTCACACACTCTCTCTCTCTCACACACTCTCTCACAGATGGTGCACCGATGCTGCCGGGAGGGGGGGAGGGGGTGGCAGTGCTGATGGGAGAGACAGATGTCTCCCGGTGCTGCTCCTACAGCGTGCGCGCTGGGCCTCCCTCTCGCTTACTTCCGGCGCTGCCAACAGGGAGACCCGGTGCCGGGTTCAGAGGTATTTTTTTTAAATTAACTAGCCCTTGTTCTCCGCTTCTGGCGGCCCTGATCGCGGCGCCCCTCTAGCCAAGCCGCGGCGCACAGTTTGGGAACCACTGGGCTATAGGGTGTTTCCAGCACCAGAAGGCGGGCAACAGGAGTGGCTCGGTGAGTAAAAGCAGTGACTACGTGAGTCATTAAGTGAGGTAAGGAGGCCCAGATCAGAACCCTGTGTCAGCTCCTCGTGACTGTGGGCAAATCCCTTTTTTTCTCTCTGGCCTCAGGCACCAAACTTACTGTAAAGCTCCACGGGGCAGGGACTCAAGGTACCTGCATATTTCTATGTACGGCACTGCATACAATGCCAGCGCTATATAAGAAGAAAAGGGTATTAATACAGTCCATTGCCTTGAATAGGCTGTGAGGTGCCTTCCAAGTCCAGAAAATGTCTTATAACAGAAGACGGCTTAGTAAATGTAACCTAAAGTGTCTTGTGCAAGATAACAAGCAGTTGACACTGGGATTTCAATCAAGTACTTCTACTCTATAGACGGTGTCTTTTTCCATGAAGGGTAATTACCATGTATCCCTACTCAGTTTCAACAGGATACATTGAATCACAGCATATGTTGATGTGTGCCTGGAAATGAACTTGTGTTTTAAAGTTCAATGCATCACCTCATCTCCTTTTCTTCATGCTAATATGTATATTTGTCAGACCTCTAATATTAATAGACCAGAAGCACTATTATTTACCAGAAGCAAGATTTTGTTCCCATCATAATCTTGGGTTTGCCATCTTGTATCGCTGATTGGCACGCAAGGATAGGGCAGCAAAGGAACCAGTTGGCCTATAGCTTGAACCATGAACTGGAGGGCACAGCCATCTTTCACTTCCACAGACATCCCAGGGGGAAGCTGCTTTAAGGAGAGCTCAACAGATACGTCTTTTGTAGAATGCAGCACAAAGAAACAGAAACCAGCCTTCTGTGCAGTTCCCTCTATCTGCAGAATCATTTCATAAAGTCTCACTGCATCTTCGTAGTTGTCAAAGCTGCAATATAGGGTAAGTCGCACGATTTCAGTGCCATAATGGACTTGTCTTATTCCCCACACAGGCATGTGGGAATCCAGACTATAAAAAGTATCATCGGTTTGGTTGGTGGGACAGTGTTTTCCTTGGTTGGGCTCTGGGTGCACGTAGTTCCAGGGGGGTAGGTGGAAAAAGCCATGCATGTGAGATATCCTCTTTTCGCCCATGTCCTCCCGGAGGAATAGTGTCACAGATATCCCTGGGAATTCAAGCCTCTTCTTGTGAAACTCATATTGTATGGTTGGAGCTGCTCGGGGAGACACGTGAAACAATCGAACATCTGGGCATATCCTGTTCAGAAGTTGTTCAACAGCTTGTTGTAAGGCAAATGAATTGCCTGAGCTGGTGAGCAGATGAACAGTCAGAGGCAAAACTATTTGCCTTGTATCCATTTAAAAGTCCCTGAATAAAAAAAAGGAAAATACACTGAGTTGTGCAAAAGCAGTAATGCTACATCTATCTTAATTTCAAAATAAATAAATAAATTACATTGAACTACTTACTATGTGTATAAAAAAAGGAATATTGTAGAAAAAATTCAAATTCACAACTCCATTCCGACACTGAATAGGTTGTACTGGCTCTGTACTTTAACCCAGGCTGTGCTGAAAAGCTGTGTAATGCGGCAGGCATAAGCTTAAAGGGGTCCTTGTTAAAATGGACATGAAAGCAAAAGGTGTGCTCATTTGCATGTGTGCTCATTTGCATGTCATTACCCAGAATCCCTGGCTTTAGTGGAAGCACTGTACGCTAAGAGATATTGGGGAAAGGAAGGGTTGCAGATCTCTCTTAGACACGTGAATGTGCTCACAAGTGGCATTTTTATTTGCTATACACTACAGTGAAGGGATTTAACCACTTTTTTTTTTAACCCCATAACTTATATAATGTGTGATTGACACTGAATAAGTAATTAGTAGTCCAACAAACCCCCTTCTGAAAGATAACTTATGCTGTATACAGTAACTACCTGGTTTAAAGGTAATGTACATTGTTGAGCTACCTTCAGTCAGAAAGCCATCCAAACAAGACCCATTTGTTAGGTAATAAAAAAAATAATGCTTACTCTGGAGAGAGCAGGAAAATGATGTTCTTCAGCGGCAAATCTGCAACACTCTGAACCAGGGCGCGCTAACTCCAGTCCTCAAGAGCCACCAACAGGTCAGGTTTTAAGGCTACCCCTGCTCAGCACAGATGGCTCAATCAGTGGCTCAGTGACTTGTCGGTGGCCCTGCGGAACAGGAGTTGCCCACCCCTGTTCTAAACATTTCTAATGAAAAACTCACTGGAAAGGTATGGAATTTAAAGTTTCATTTTTCTGTTTCGTTTATACAACTCAGCACGTCCATAATAAGTCATTGTTCCCTTGTTCCCTTTGATACTAGTGATTACTCAAGGCTAGAAAACACTAGTGAACATTTACGGATGATAGTTTACCATCCTATATGCCATGTCAGTGATTGCTGATAATATGAACAAGTTCATTAGGTTAAAAACAGATTTGGGGTATTGGATTATTTACAAGTTGTTCATTTTTGTTGTAGTGCAACATACCAATTACATACATGTGTTGTTGGGCATGAGCTTTCACATACAAATAAAGGCCCTACTCAAAAAGCTATCAGCTGTTCGTCTAATACAGCTTTGAGAATGAGGGACTATGGGTTAATACAATGTAGTCCGAGGGGGCCATTATCAGCGGTCCAAAACGCTGCAGTCAATTGGCATTTGCATCCGATAACAGCAAGAATACTTCAGGTTACTTTGAATTATCCACTAAATGTATTCTAAAGTAAGTACTCATGTGATCACAAAATCTTACTTACAGTACAGTACATCCTTTGGCACAATCTTTACGTCAGTTCAGAAAATCATATGTATAGAATGAAGTTTAGTGTGGCTGCATTAAAATATGTGTGGCATGGATTAGAAATGTAAACACAAACAGAAAAATGCAAAGCATATAAAATGATCTGAACCCATTATATTCTACTAAGAATGGGAAGTTACCCTTCCTGTTATACTGCAGAGGCCTCTACGTTAACAGGAAAAAAGGCCACTTCCTTTCTTTGTTTTCAACGCACTGTAGCTAGTAGACTGTTACTGATACAAACACTGCTCCCACCCATTGTTAGTATTTTAGAGTCTGCAGTGCAAAGTATTTTGCTGGAAATATTATGCTGTTGTCATGCTCCATGGTGCTCTGGGATGTCAGTTCTCATGCACTGATTTTTCTACCAACCTCTTCATGTACCTAACTGCCAACACCATTTCCTCCCCAGTTTATTTGTCCTTGCTTTATATGCTGGCTAGAGAGAATGCTGCTAGGGTTGCCAGATGGCGCCTCCAAAAATACTGGACACAATGGTAAAAGGTGCGACACGCTCGAGACACACACGCACACCTCTCTCTACGCTCCATACTGTTTCCTCCTCCCGGAGGCAATTGAAATAAGAAAGCCCCTGATTGTTGCCTTATTAGCCTCCCACAATATTGTCCTTGACGCGACACTCCCCTCATTGGTCTGGAAAAAAGGTTCTATTTCCCTGGTGACATCCTTCAAAACCTCCAGGACCTTAAGAAAAGATTTGTTTAGTTCCAAGCTGCTCTGGGTACTATAATCCTCAGATTTGTGATTATAGATTCTACTGGGGCATGATCTGACCAGGTTATATTGTGAATATTTGACTCGGAGACCTGAGGGATCAGAGCTGCTCTTATAAAAAATATAATCGATTTGTGAGTATGTTTGGTGGGGGGATGAGTAGAAGGTGAAATCCCTGGTCTGGGGGTTCACCTCTCTCCAAATATCTACTAATTTAAGTGAGAGAAGGCCTCATTTAAGAGCCTTAATCTCCTGGGATCTATAGTTCTGTGGGCCGGGGTTCAGGGCGGAAGATCTATTTTGGGTCGGATCTAGTGCGAGATTAAAATCTCCCACCAGAATAATTTGAGTTTTCGCCCAGACACCTAGAGTAGTGAAAAATGAATTGAAAAAGTCCACACTATTCTCATTTGGAGCGTACACTGTGGCTATGGTTGTTTCCTTACCATAAAGTTCTCTTATCAGAATCATATATCTGCCATCGCTGTCCACTTTCTTATATTTATATGTAAAAGCGACCCGATTGTGGAATAGTATTGCCACTTCCTTCTTTTAACCATCCCGGAGGAGAAATAAACCTCCCTGTATTGTCTGTCTAGATAGCTTGGATTTTCTGGGGATCTAAAATGGGTCTCTTGCAAAAGGTGGATGTCGGCACCATTTTTCTTAAAATCCGACATTGCCATTCTTCTTTTTTTTGGGGGCAGTTTAGGCCTTTCACGTTGAGCGAGATTACCTTAAGGGACATCCCATATTTGGGTTAGCAACGCTGGCGGACATGGTCAGTCGGGTTTGGGTTGCCCTGTAGAGCTCCTGTTATATTCATCATCTATTTGCTGTACCGGGGAGGGGAACAGGGGGAGGGGGACAGGGGGAGGGAACCTAAAAAAGGTGGGCAAAAACCCCCACAAATTAAAGAGTAATGAGGAAGGGTGTGCCTCAAGGGAGACACTCCTAATGCCCAACTGCCCTTGGGTACAAAATATGTGGTAAGGGGGAACCACCAAAAAAAACAAGGGCAACTGTGTCACTACGGACACAGACATATCTAGGGGGGTAGTGATTAAGACTTTATTGGTCTATCAGCTCCTGCTCCAGTCCCGGAGCCTCCTTGGGGTTTTGAGCCTAGTACTGTATATAGAAAAAGCTAAACTATACACAGCTCTAGGGCAAACATTTAGCTTGATACAAAATGTGACATTCAAATATTAACTTGACCTTGGGAACATAGTAACAAATGCAACCTTTATTCTTTTAACATGTTTTCACATATGAGAGGTTTCTGGAACAGCATTGTTGCAACTAACCTTCAAATACTAAGCATAACATTTAAACCTTTAGAAAAACAATTGAGTTAACTAGATGTACCAGCCCTTCATAACAGTTTGGAGCAGAAGAGTCCCCAGACCTCAGCATCGGACCTCCAGACCTGCTTTTCTCCAGTTAAGGGGGGGCCTGTCCAGCGGACCTCCCCTGGCTCGATTTTTTTTTTTTAAGTGTAGGGAGTCAGAGGTTTGGGCCGGTCTGAATAGTATCCTGGTGAGGGGAGGTGAAAAGCCTCCTCACAGGATCCGGAACCTCTGAACCTCTCAGGGCCTGGATATCTCATCCGCGGGCTGTTTCGCTGGAGAGTAGGGGTGGGGAGAGCCCCTCGTGGGAAACGTTGACCAGGAAGGGACCAGGGGGCCTCCCTCACCCGGGGAAGATCTCGGAAGGGAGGACCCCAAGCCTAGATGGTCAAGAAAGGCTTCGCCATCATCAGGATTTCTAAGTGTCTGGGTCTCCCGTTTTTGATCACCATGAGACCAAATGGAAAAGTCCATCTGTACCTGACATTGCAGTCTCTCAGTTTTGCCGTTACCTCCCGCAAGCTTCTTCTTTTGGCCAATGTGGATGGAGCAAAATCTGCGTACACCTGCAAAGATATGTTCTGGAACTTGAGGTCTCTGGAAGCTATAGTCACTGTGTTGAACGCCTCCTTGGTTTTGAAGTAGTGAAACCTTAACACCACATCTCTTGGCTTGTCGCCTGGTTGGAGTCTTACTCTCAGTTTTCTGTGGCATCTGTCCAGAGAGGGACTCCTCTGAAAAATCTGGGAGAGTTGACGTTGGCCACTTGCCTATGAAACCTTCGATGTCTGACTCTGACTCTGGGATCCCCCGGATCCTGAGGTTGTTGCGACGATCTCTGTTCTCCATATCTTCCTGCCTGTCTCTGACTTCCATGAGCTGAGCCTTTACCTCTTTGAGTTCGTCGTCCATTTGGGATTGGTGGGTGATTGTTGCATCTACCTTTGAATCTAGGGAGCTGGTACGTTCTCCGAGGGATATTTCTTCTTTAAGATCCTTCACTGCTTTTTGCATTAGTGACTCGATTCTGTTATAGTGTCACGGTTGCTCACTGCAACCTGGACTGAACCACGGGGCCGAAGTGGGCAATATATATAACCACCGCCCTAAGCCACGTGGGTGGGTCTGGATTGCAGAGTCGTGAACGTAGCAGGGTCAGGATAGGAGAGTGGAGAGGGTACGGGTATTTGCCTATGGTCCGGGATTATAGAGCGTAGAGTAATCGAGATCCGTAAACCATAGTCGAGGATAGGAGAGTAGAGTAGTCGTATCCGTAAGCCATAGTCGAGGATCGAAGAGTGTAGAAGTCCGTTTAGCCAAGCCAAGGTTCAGGGGGACAAGAAGAGACAGGTCAGGTACAAGCAGGGTCACAACAAGGTAAGCGAGATAATGAGAACAGGTACTCGGGCTGCAAGTGAGCACAGTGCATAGAAGGTCTATGCTCATCGACGACCAGAGGGTGACTGAAGCCTATATACAGAAGGGAACCAATCAGGATGAACAGGGAGGAGTGTTAGACGTAAGTAGACCTGTGATAGGCGGAGGCAGGATGAAACTCAGGTGTAGCCCCTTTGAGATTAGTCCAGGCATTCCTACTGGTTCTTGTCTCTTTAAGAGACGTGCACGCGACGGGAGTACGGCGTGCTGAGGCACGTGTGCGGATGTGAGCCGCCGCACGCCCCTGGGAGCCGGGGATGATGCGCTGCCGGGACGGAGGCGGCCGGAGGAGCAGAGGGGGCGGCCGCGTGGTCTGACCGGGCAAGGAGGCGCAGGTGAGTGAGGGAATACAGGACACGGATGCGCAGTCCTGACATATAGAAGGCAAGCAGGTCAGATTTCGTGAATAGATTCTTAATCTCCACCCCCAGTTCAGAATCTGAGTGTTTTCGAGATGGGCCCGCTCCTCATGCTGCACTGAGTGGAGAAGGTCTGCCGTGCATTTTAAAGTATTCTCGCAGTTCGCTCTGATTAGTAGATTAGACAAGGCAAGATTGCTAACAAAAGCTTAGAAGCCCAGGATCTTTCGGAGCATGAGCCTCAGGACGCCATCTTAGCTTGATTTGTCCAGGATGCTGAGTGCGCACCCTCTTCTCTTGGGGGGTACATAGTCCCCAGCGAGGACTGTCTTGAGTGATTTCTAATTCTAATGTGAGCGGGGTGGGGAAGGCGGAATATTGTTTCCAAGCTTTGGCCTTTCACTTTGAGGTTTGTGTGAGTTGGTGCAGTTTGCAGGATATGGCTGACCGTTCCTGGCTGCTCGTCTTTATTGATAATAGTTGGGTGGGTAGCTTTTTCTGTGGATCCCCACAGTGGCTTTGAAGTCTTCTATCACTTTCTTAAGAGGGGGGGAGGGGGGATTCTCTTGGGGGTTGCAGCTCTGATCCCCCAGCAGATTGCTGGTGAAAATCTCATCGGGGGGGGGGTAGGAGAGAGGCCTCCACTCTTCCACCAGATGGCGCCGAGTCTCGGCGTGCCAAGGCAAGATGGCCCCTCCTCCCCGCCCTGCTCCCTCTTCAGCAGCCTTGTTGGCCTGTAGCGCGCTGTCAGGAGCCTCTCCCTATACTGGGGCGGCGATCCTCCGCTAGCGGCACCTTCCGCATCCCCCTCTGCTTCTAGCTCCCCCTTCCGCAGGGATCGGGCAGCTTCAGTTCTTCCGCTTTGTGGCGTCAGCCTCTCTCGCTGGCTGTGGCACTCCGCCTCCCCACCACTTGATCCGCTTACCTGCGGCAGCTCCGGAGTGCAAACAGCCCCACCGGTAACCTCCTTCCGAATGAGGGCTGTGCAGCTGTGCGGGGGATCCCCGGGTCACGCGCGGGCGGCCACCATCTTGGGGGATTCGGTAGCCAGAACCTCTCCCAGGGTGGATTAAAGCGAGTCGGGTGTAGAGAAGCCCCTCAACCCGGCTACCCCTGAGGTTTCAGGTCTCTCCCTGCTCGGTTCGAGTTGCGGCTTGCAGAGATGCTTTTTAAATCGTTTTTCTGGCCAAAACCGACTCCTTGCTATGGCGCCGAGCCGACCTACATCTGCTCAGCTCGGTCTTGGCTACGCCCCCTTAACATTTGTTTTTTTACATTTACTGTTTCCATGGTAACTAAATGTTTGGCATGGTTTTAGCTTTATCTAACATCTTTGCTGAAAAAAAAAATTTTTAACCTGCAAACAGTCAACTCAAATGTATTTGATTGATTAAATAATTAAGATGCAATTCTAACAGTTAAAACTGTTAGACAAAATTAAAGGGCAGGCAATCATTTTTAGCATCAACAATCTGATAAAATTCAGAGACGTATCCCTCTTAGAAATAATGTAATTTTTTTTTTAAATCCAGAATCCCAACGATTTCTAACGTTGCCCTTGCACGCTGGCAGCTGTGTTTCTCTAGCGTTACAATTATATTTCCTGAGGGTAGCCCAAAGCATAAGTGTGAATCTGCTACTTAGAGCATAGATTCTAACCAGCTCCTCTGATGGTAAATGTTGTTCATTCTAAGAGAAACATTGCAATACACAGAATTCTGCCAAACAAAAAAAAGCCATTTCCCCCCAATCCGCCCCCTCCCAGGATTGCTGAAAAAAAGATCACAGATATCCCCTGTAATTCCACTAATGTTAACTCTCCTAGATGGAGAGATTGTACTTCTAAATTATAGTAGCTGTATAAATCCTGGAGAAAAGTACATTCAATGTAGGTTGTGATATCTTTTAGCAGACAAACATTAGCGTTCTTCATAGATTAAATTGTAGTGCACAGATGGAGAGATTAAAATATAATCTAAATCTCCACTGACCTGTCAGAACACTTTCTACCATAGCTGTTTTCTTATTGTTGACAGAGAGTCCTGTAGAAAAATGGTTTTCGTGCTGTCTTTTTCTTCTGGTGCCTTTCTCTCTCCTTCCACGTACAGTACTGAGCTGGATGAGGAGCTGTCCTGACCTTTTCTCTGTGGTACTTGTGCTGGGATAATGCCCAACCTTTGCAGCAGCAATAAAAGCAGAGACTGTGCGGCTTTTGTCAGACAATAATTTATGACACACGTTGGCAATGCTTTTCCCCCCTCCTGCTGGTTTACACTATAAAAGGAAATACAATAGCATTTTAAAAACAAAACTGAAAATTGGTTGGTAACATACAGTATTTAAGAAATGCAAAATGAACATTAGTGAAATTGTTTATTAATCAGTTTTTGGCAATAAATAAAGACAGCTGGTTCATACCCTTAACTTTATGAGATAAACATGTTGAAGTAATAAAATGTTTTCTTCTATAGGATAGATATTGTAAACTGCGCTGGACATTGCAGAATTTACTAGCATACATTCTTCCTCAGCACCAGAAAATAGTGACTTATGATAGGTGTTATAAAGGAACTGGCACTATAGAAGTAGGGGAATTAATGCAAGAGTACATATTGTGCAGTGATATATATATATATATATACAGTGTTCGACAAACCTATACATTTGCTCGCCCCGGGCGAGTGGATTTAACCCCCGGGCGAGTAAATATTGGCCCAAGCAGCACACGTTTGGTACTAGGTGGCGAGTAGATTTTTTTGTGTGGCGAGTAGATTTTTTGGTGATTTGTCAACCAATGTATATATATATATATATATATATATATATATATATATATATATATATATATATATATATATATATATATATATATATATATATATATATATATATATATATATATATATAAATTGATGCTAGCCAGTGTCAGTATGTTGGATTGGCTGTTAAGCAATGTGGGCTGTATCTGGGATTGCAATTTGGATTTTCTTGATTGTTGTCAGGTGTTTTTAGTATGTGTTAAGGGGTATATATGGGTGCTTGTGTCAGTCTGAGGTGCACTGCCCTGAGGAAGGTCCCGTTGGGAGGACCGAAACGTTGGCGGCCCTGTGTCACGTAATACACTTTTTTGATATCAACATTGCAGTGTGCTGTCTTCTTTTGGCTATCAGGATCTCCTGGTCACCATATGTCTATATATATATATACATATATATATATATATATATATATATATATATATATATAGTGGCATAGCAAGGCGTGCATGTGCCCCAGGCATACTTTTTGTATTGTTTGGCCGTGCATGCACAATCGGTTCTTGCCAACTGCGCATGCGTGATCGGCTCTTTCATATTGCGCACGCGCCATTGGCATTTGCCTAACGCGCATGCGCGATCAGCATTTACCTACCACGCAAGCGCGATTGACATTTGCCTACGTGCATGCGCGATCAGCATTTACTACCGCCCATGCTCGATCAGCATTTACCAGTTGCTCGTGCACATGTGCATGCGGCAAGCGCCGATTGTGCATGAGTGCACAGCTGATCTCGCATGCGCGGTAGGCAAATGTCGATTGCGTATGCACAATCGGAAAGAGCTGAAATATCGATCGCGCATGTGCAGCAGGCAATTGCCGATTTCGCAAGCATGGTAGCCAAGTGCCGGTCGCGCATTTGCAGCAGCAAAATATGCATTCAGCGGGGCCCCCAAGAGCACAGGCTTTAGCTACGCACCTGTGTATATATATATATATATATATATATATATATATATATATTTACAGTGGTCGACAAATCACCCAAAAATCTACTCGCCGAACCAAAAAATCTTCTCGCCACTTAGCCCCGCCCCAGCCCACCATAAGCCCCGCCCCAGCCCTGTTTTTTTTTATTGAATAAATTCCTAGTAAGAACATCATTCGTTTTTGACATAACAGTTTATTTATTGTATTACATTTATACTTTACTACAATTAGTCCTTGTTACATAATTACGTGTGTGTGTGTGTGTGTGTGTGTGTGTGTGTGTATATATAAATGTCGGATCTAGAAAAAAAAGCCAGATGTGAATGACTAGTTTCCTGAACCCCTTAACCAGTGTCTGGATGCCCCCGCTTCACAATATCTAAATGTCACGCTGTGTAGCCTGCAGACCAGACCGGTCCCCTGTACTGAGGTGGGATGTTGAATATACACACCGACAGCAGAGGGAGCGGGTCCGGGATGTGGTTGTAGCGTGGCCAGGCCTGGATTAAGATTTAGAATAGTCGTTGTACTTGCCAAATTCAGGAGTATAGAGAGTTCCGTAGTTAAATCCATTTCCGTGTCCAAGGGTCTGAGAGGTAAGAATCGTGATGGGTAAGCCGAAGTCGGGAGCCAGGGAGGTAAGTCAGACAAGCCGGTTCAAATCTGTAGGAGTAAAGACAAACAGGAGCACAACACAGTATCCAGGCTACACAGGAAGCAAGGAGCTATGCAGAGCAAGAAGAAAGTGACAGAGCAGGGTATTTAAAGCGGTATCCACCAATCTGGACAGGGGCGTGACGAGAAGCAGCTCCTGAGAGGCTGGGAGTAACAGGGCTCAGCTGAGAATGCAGGGGGTGTGGCAAGAACTCCCGGGCTGAGCGGGGGCGGAGGCAGGCATGGCGCGCGTGTTACAAGTGCCAGGGATAGATGTGCGCTCTGTAACACTGGCGGGAGAATCCAAGATGGCGGCCACGGCGTGAGTAGCAGTAAATGCCGCGCGGTGGCAAGGGTAGCAATGGGGGGCAGAGGCAGTGGCAGCTGTAGTACTGGTAGTGGGTAAGGAGGAGTCAGGTCGCAGGGGACATGGCCCCCGATTCCTTACAGTACCCCCCTTCAGGATCGACCTCCGGACGATCCATCCAATGCTTCTGTGGGAATTTCTTATGGAAGCGATCCAAGAGAACTGGAGCATGGATGTCCTCCTTGGGTACCCAAGAGCATTCTTCTGGGCCATAACCCTTCCAGTGAACAAGGAATTGTATCTTTCCTCTGGATACGTGAGAATTCATGATTGTCTGGATCTCGAATTCAGGGTGTCCTTGGACCGTGACTGGTTTGGATTTATGGGTCTTAGCAGGGAAACGTTTGCTCTGGACAAATGGCTTGAGCAAGGAAACGTGGAATACGTTTGGAATCCTCATGGAAGACGGAAGTTGCAGACAAAATGCCACAGGATTGATTTGTTCCTGGATCAAAAAAGGCCCTAAGAATCAGGGTGCCAATTTTGGGGTAGGAGACTTCAACTTGATGTTCTTGGACGAAAGCCAAACTCGGTCCCCTGGCTTGTAATTAGGGGCCTGTTGACAACAGTGGTCTGCCTGAGACTTGAGTTTCTGAGCGGCGCTAAGAAGCGCGGACTGGATCTTGGTCCATGACTCCTGAAGAGTAGTTACCTGTTCATCAGCCGCCGGCACTCCTATCGGAATGTTTGAGATTGGCAGTCGACTTGGGTGGAAACCATAATTCACGAAGAACGGGGTTTCGTGCGTGGATTCATTATGAAGGTAATTGGTTGCAAATTCTGCCCTAGGTAGCAGGTCAACCCAATTATCCTGGGAATCGGAAATAAAACAGCGTAGGTATTGTTCCAGCGTTTGATTCAGTCTCTCAGTTTGCCCATTTGTCTGGGGGTGATAGCCTGACGAGAAGGATAGCGCCATGCCAAGCCTCTTGGAGAAAGCACGCCAATATTTCGATATAAATTGAGTGCCTCGGTCCGAGACTATGGATGTAGGTATCCCATGGATGCGAAACACCTCCTTGGTGAAGATATCAGCTAGGGTGGGCGAGGAGTGAAACAAAGTGGGCTTGTTTTGAAAAACGATGACCAAAATGGTATTCATACCTCTGGAAGGTCGTAGATCCACAATGAAATCCATTGAAATATGTGACCATGGACGTTCAGCTACTAGTAAGGGCATGAGCAAAACAAGAGAATGGGACTTCGCTCAAACCATAATATCAAATGGTGTAAAAAAAGCCTGGTGCACGGGGAAGAAGCAATAATGTAACGAAAAAAGTGACAGAGGTCACAGAAGTGCCCTCTTAATTTCACTCAAGGCAAAATCAAATGGAATAACTAAAATATATAAATATCCTCAGTATGGACTAAAGTCCCAGATAAATTGAAATAAATACTTAAGGATACAATATCCACTGAAAGACTAATGTCCGAAAGAAAATAAACATATTCCAAAAAAGGACCATATATGTCCACAGAGAATGTCTCATAGCCTAAATGGGTTCTTAGTTCTATTAGTGGGATCCAGGGATATAGCTTAATTTTAGAGACCCGTTTTGTTCCTCGGGGCGGGTCGTCTAGGTTATTTTGGGGGTTCAATATGAGCTTGTAGGTGTCCTTTATGTCCATCAAGCATTCCCCTAATTTATCCTCATTTAATTTGTAAATTGCCTGTTTATTCTTGTTTCCCAAATGCATAACCTTACATTTATCTGTATTAAACCTCATCTATGTATTGTGATATACATTTATATTCATTTGTGTTTGATCGTAACACTAAGAATACTGTTGATTAAGGAGCACCGAGCCCCACAGAGGTTTGATCTTGGGACACGTCCAAAATATATGTAATCTGGAACCCAGCTCCCACAACCACGCCAGCATAGTGGAGAGACATGGGGAAGGAAAGAGTTTAGTCTAGTGGCTGTCATATAGAACTAGTATATTATTTTAGAAATATTTTCTTTTATTATGGCACAGGTAGAATGTTTGGAGGCTGCCTCCCATATGTCTTGCCAAGTCTCCAGATCGAGATGAATATTTAACTATTTTTCCCAAAAAGTCATATACTTATCTACTACAAAGTTGGCAGAACCAGGAGACACGGTGGGATAAAGAGTCTAAGTTACCACTTCTGTGAGGGATTGATGGATACACCACAGCACAAATGAATTGAGACTATGACAAAGTTCTTATTTATATGTGGTGTCATGTACGGCACCCCTGTGAACACGTAACCTGCATACAGGACAAGGGTTAATACACAGCTCGCAAGCTGTCCCACTTTTCACCTTCGCATAGGTCCATCAAATTACCAATATCTCCCCTAAATCTGTCCCATATACCCACTTGTCATGAACAGCACACAAGTGAGCATGTGACTTAGATATGCAACCAGGGTTAATACACAGCTATTCAAGCCAACTCACCTTTCACACTGCAAGTTACTGTCAATGAGCTAATAGTAACCCCTTACTCAATTGCAATCATATCTATATGTTTTCACCACCAGATATTATGCAAAAATAAGATGTAACATTTATATTTGCCAGGGTCTCAGGTCCCTGTTTATTATAAAAAAAAACTATGCACTTAGCACACAAAAATTTCTTGTAGCAAAATGTGCCTGAAAATGTAAGTAGTCGCTCCAGAACATGCAAACGTTCATTCAGAGCCCAAAGCATCACTTATTAAATCTTTTAATATATCTAAAAATACAGTGCTTACATTACAGAAAAAGGATTACAAGAACATACAATTACAGTAAATGCAGGACAGTTTCTTAAAATAACAGGATAAAACATAAAATAGGTATCCCTATACAGTACATTACCATATGTCATAGGTTTTCTTCCATAGAGGCGTAGTAATTATGAGAAATCCTGTGTTTGGTCTAAAACACACCTCTGTTGAAATCTGATTTTCATAATCTTTGCTAAGGCTTATGTATCCTTTTTTCCCCACTGAATCATATACCCACCCCTATCGTAAATCAGCGGAGAGCTTGACAGTTTTATGACAGAGTAAAAAAAACTGCTACAAACAATGTTTAGATTTTGCCTCAGTTTATAACCGCACTCATAACTTCCCACCTCCAATACTGTGACACATCAATAGATTCAGGCGGTCATTACAGACGCAAAGTGACTAATCACGACCATCTTGATCCTAAATTTGAGAGTTAAATGGATATCTGTCCCTCACCAGATGCTAGACCTCACGTGTCTGGTCTTATCATATGCCACTCCCCGCCACGGTTACACATATGTCATTTTCAGCATGTACAGCAGACAACGTCACATGATATTCTCATTTTTAATAGAGTTCTTCACCAAAAGCAGACCCTGTGCGTCACCTGTCTTTGGAATGCACCAGTAATTCTTCACAAACATTCAGGTTCCTTTGAGGTTGACAGTGTCATCTCTGGTTAGCGTTTAGGACATTCTAAACAACCCCATATGTAACTTTTAATGGACTATCCGTGACAGGCCCCCCTATTAAGTCCTCTTTGAAAATCAGAACAGACCCAGGAAAGGTCTTGACCTGTCATGAACTCAATATATTGTATTTAAAAACCCAAATTGTACCTCATTTACCTCTGAAGCACCCGATAGATTAAAATACACAATATCTCATGATATTATAATGACATGGATTAAATAAAGTGGCAGATTTGGAGGAATCTGAAAAATTCCAATGGGGGGTGATATTATGTGTATTCTGTAGTGACATGAAAGAGGGAACCTTCCCTAGTGAGAGAACATCATTAACTCTGAGTAGCCTTTTTTGAACACCAGGCTTCATCTGTCAATTACTTTTATAAAATGGTAAAGAATCAGCAAATAAGGGTTGCATGAGAGAAGGTGGGGGAGGGGGGGGACACTAGTTAATTTAAATGTATGCTTAAGGGCATCCGACAGGTAACAAGACAAACTTATTATTGGGTTATTGTAAATGTCTTTTGGTCTAGATTTTTTTTTATTGATCCAAATAACGTTCCTAAGCTCAATTGAGTAGCAGACAAGATTCTCAAATTCAACCCACCGTTTATTATCCGGGTTTGAGTTTCTACTGATTAGTAAACCTAGTTGGGATGCCCTATAATATTTTTGTAGGTTTGGGAGAGTGGAGCCTCCTTCCTGTTTAGATGAATAAAGAATTGTTCTGTGGACTCTGGGGCATTTGTTTTGCAAGACAAATTTTAGGATCTTGTTTTGGAGGGTATCCATATTGGCTTGGGGAATTTTAACAGGGAGGGTCTTAACGAGATAGAGGAATCTGGGCAATATGTTCATTTTAATCGCCGAGATTCTTCCGAATCATGAGAGTGTATATGGATTTCATGAAGCAAAATATTTTGCAATTTGTCTATAAAAGGGTTTAAAGTTGGAATCCTAGATATTTTATGCTGTCCTCGTTCCATTTGAAGTCAAAGTTGACTTGGAGAAATCTTATAATGTCCCTAGGTAAGTTAATACTAAGAGCTATGAACTTGTAAATTATAATAGGGATTTGAAGAGATTGGGGAGGGATGTGAGGCGTTTTGAAAGTGTCAATAGTATGTCATCGGCACATTACATTTGACCAGGATACCTGAAATATTAGGGGTCGACCAAATCAGGCTTGCCAGTGGTTCAGTAGCTATTGCGAATAGTAGATTCTTCTGTCTTTTCATTGTTGTACTCTGCTCAGATAAAAGTTTGTTGAGTAAGAACAGACTATTTTTGTTCATATAGAAAGTATTTGTTTTGTTGTCCATTGATTTTTTTTTATCCTAGTATATAATTTTGAAGAAAATACAAATAAAAACAGTATTATCTTTGACTTTTCATCTAAAGCGTTTCCTTTTTTCAGATGAATTGCACATTTAAAATATTTTCTAAGGAAAAAGACAAACACTGACATAAAATGTACAAAACATATCTACTATTTGTACAAATACAATTAGTACGTACATGTTTTAAAGTGAATTCACACAAATGTTGAACATTCTCATTGAATTTGAGAGAAGAAAACCATGCCAGAACGAATAGCTTCTTTATTAAACCTGGGGATGTTAAACATACATTTTGGAGGATAACATTATCTGGTTATAATGAAATGAGTAAACAATTTTGGTAGGTAACTGTTACCAAGAGTTTGTAAAGAATTAAGCCAGGCAAATACACTTCATATCTGGATTCTAGAGAAATCCATCATAATACACTAAACATGTGACAATGCTGCGTCTATATGTAATCAGAATGAAAAAACTAACATGAGAGCAGATTATAAAGTTGTAGATCTAGTAAAAGAGAGACTCGATCTTTTTGAAGCATGTAAAATTCATGATTTGTAGCCAAGGGTTATTGGCTTATCCTGTTATTTAAAACAGATTTTGGGGACAAAGTCAGACGCTGCAAATTTTACTCCGAAACAAAATCTTGTTTTTCCAAACTAAATCAAGTAAATCCACACACAATTAATATGTTAAGACGCAGGACAGCATGACCGTGGAAGTCATTACACCCTTTGTTACTGCTGTTGTCTATAAAAAAATTGCTTTATGCTGTACGGCATAGTTATTAAGCATCTAAAGTATTTAAAAAGTTTTTCTTTTTGGCTTCAGAGAAACAGAACATTTATTTTTATTTGCTGTGGTTTTATATATGTTTGCAGTTTAGCATCAGAGGGTTCAGCAATATCTTGCTGGCCACTGTGGCAGTGAAGAGGTTAGAAAAAAAAATGGAAATAAACATACCGTGCGTTGCTTTTTAAAAATGTCTTAAATATTGTCTGTTTCCATATGACTTAGAAGCTGTGCAGTGGAAATGAAAGTATGGTTTGAAAATGAAAGGCTTCTCAAACAGGATCCCCGTAATGGTGGTAAAACTGGTGTTGTCAGTAGCAGGGGGTTGGAATCTTTGATTTAAATTGTGATTTTAAGCTAAAAAAAATAAATGGTAAAGTCACGGTGGTTCTATAAAGATTGGGAATATCATAATAATGTTTCTATGGAGGGACGGGTACTTTGAGACAACACATGACAAAATCTTTTCTCTTTTTAGTAACTGGTCAAGAAACTATGCAGCCCGAGGCATGAAAGTACCTACATTGGAAACTTCATTAGGTTGCCAGTTAATTTGAAGTCCACCAGGAGGGTGCATTCCTGACATTCCCAAAGGCACCGGCCATCCTGCTGCAGCGACTTCACGTTTTTCTAGGATGGTTATAGAATCTAATTTAACTGTTGGTGAGTTTCTGAGGGGCAGCTCCGTCAAAGCGCGGTTTACGTGGCTGCGGTGGCCCGTGACACGGAAATGGAAGGAGTCGTCTTGCTCTTCTATTGCCCACCACTGCAGATCACCTCCAGCAGGACGCGGTCTAAGCTGAAAAAAAAGCTTTCCTTGGCCATGACTTGGCCACTACTTCAGGGGTAGCTAATTCCAGTCTTCAAAGGTCACCAACAGGTTGGGTTTTCAGGATATCACTGCTTCAGCACAGGTGGCTCAGTCATAGACTAAGCCACTCATTGAGCCACCTGTGCTGAAGCACTTAGCCTTAAAAACCTGACCCCTTAAGGTGGCCCTTAAGGACTGGAGTTGGCCATCCCTGCACTACGTCATGGGGTCCCCAGGGTGCCAGAACCCATGTAGTGACTGTCCTGGGGCAGCCAAAGGGTTAATGGGAATAATTGGGATTGGAAGAATTTGTTTATGGAATTCCTCAATTTTTTCAAATGGGAAATATTGGGGTTTTGTCTTCGGGATATTGAGATATACCTTATTATCAATGAAGTATGTATCAATTTGTATGCGTCCTGTCACTATTTTTCACCACTTCTGTCCGTCAAACTGCTAGTTGTGAAATGGTGTGTGAGCCTCACCTGACTACGAGACTTGCTTCCTATGTATAAAACTTGCCAAATAAGTTTGTTATATCTGACAAAGACACTTTGGGCCTTATTCCATATCTTCCGAATCGGCCGTTCAGGATGTTTTTGGATGAAAACCCTTACTAAAAGGAGATTTTCGTCCAAAACCAGCCCCAACGGCTGCTTCGGCAGATATACAATTGCCCCATAAGGTACCTGCCCCCCTCCTTTCCTTGGGAAGATTAAAACAGCATTTATTTAAATGGGGCTAACATCTTTGCACGCAAAGGGAAGACAGATTCACAAATGTTGAATAAGGGTCTAAAAGAGAATCGTTTTTCACTTACATGCCTCATTGCACAGCAGCTTGATAATTGAGATTTATGACAAATACAAAACAAGAAGTAGCTAGTCCTGCTACAGTGGAAGACAGCTAAAAATGTTTTAGATTGTAAGCTCTTCTAGGCAGAGGCCTCTTTTCCTAGTGTCTCATATTGGGTTGGCTTACTTATATGTACAGTACTACTTTTGTATGTTATTGTCCTCATCCCACATTGTACGGAATTTGTTGGCTCCATACAAATACTGTACATCCTAGTAATAATAATAAGCATAAATGTCAAATTAAACAGCTAAGCATTGCAAGGCCCTTCTGATTTCAACGTCTCCCTTTCCACGTGTTTAAAAAAAAGAGAGTGAGCATAGGCATAGAGCATGGGGTGTGTCTGGGAGAAACTCGATCTACGTCAGATGTATCAAACTACATCTCAGAAGGTCTGGGACAGAGGAAACTGGAGAGCAGTTGCTTTAAAACGGGAAACAAGCTCTTATACTGAACGAACGCGGGTCATACTTCAGTTATGTGTTTTATGATTTGTGGCTCTCCCGATGTCTGACCTTTCGTTATTATGATTCATATGTAGAATAAAATGGTGAGTCTCATTCATTCCTAGGTTTTATGTAGTCTAACAATAATGGGAGCAATTCCATTCAAATATCTTTTGTTTTGATCTTGGATCCCCCTGGAAAAAAAACATTACTGGGGTTTGGGGTCGGTTGCCTCCTGGATCAATATTAAAAGCTAATACAGTTATTTTCATAAATAATATAATTCCCAGCACACAATAAAGGAAAAAGGAATAATAACAGATAACCTGTAATGAATATGCAAGTAGATATTTAATACGCGGGAGCTTGTTTCATGAAGCCTTTATATGCTTTGTCCCTTTACTTCTGTTATCTGATGCTTTTGGACTCTGGTTGACTAAGGCTGGTTGCATAGTGCGGGCGCGCGTTACGCTGCGCGCGGCAGTTTTATTTGGCTGAGGATAGCACGCGCGCACGGCAGGGAGCTTGGAGCGGACCGACGAGGGAGAAGATGAAGAAATTAATGATTTTGCGCCGCTACCGGCGCTGTAATGTATGTATGTGTGTGTATGTATGTTTGTGCGTGTACTGTATGTTTGTGCGTGTATGTGTGTGTGTGTATGTGTGTGTATGTATATGTGTGTGTGTATGTGTGTGTGTATGTATGTTTGTGCGTGTATGTGTGTGTGTGTGTGTGTATGTGTGTGTATGTGTGTGTATGTATATGTGTGTGTGTATGTGTGTGTGTATGTATGTTTGTGCGTGTATGTGCGTGTATGTGTGTGTGTGTGTATGTGTGTGTATGTGTGTGTATGTATGTGTGTATGTGTGTGTGTATGTGTGTGTGTATGTATGTTTGTGCGTGTATGTGTGTGTGTGTATATGTATGTTTGTGCGTGTGTGTGTGTGTGTGTGTGTGTGTGTGTATGTGTGTGTATGTATATGTGTGTGTGTATGTGTGTGTGTGTGTATGTATATGTGTGTGTGTATGTATATGTGTGTGTGTATGTGTGTGTGTGTGTGTGTATGTGTCAGTTAAATAAATAAAAAATATTTTTATTACATTTTTTTTATTTTAACATTTTTATTTAATACATAATTTACAATACACACACACACACACACACACACACACACACACACACACACACACACACACACACACACACACACACACACACACCCTGCAGCCCGTTTTTCACACACACACACACACACACACACACACACACACACACACACACACACACACACACACACACACACACACACACACACACACACACCCTGCAGCCCGTTTTTCACACACACACACACACACACACACACACACACACACACACACACACACACACACACACACACACACACACACACACACACACACACACACACACCCTGCAGCCCGTTTTTCACACACACCCTGCAGCCCGTTTTTCACACACACACACACACACACACACACACACACACACGAAAAGCATGTGGCACGTGCGCGGCCGCACACAGTATAGAACGGCCCTAACATGCTTGTTTTTTTTTTTTCCAACTTCAAATTTTCTTTATTGGGGTCGCATATTTGTACATTGTATCACAGCCCATTGTGTTACTTCCCCCCAATAATGTTTTTTAAACATACATCCGGCAGCGTTAACTGCCACAATACGAAACAGGGACAACACAGACAGGACAGACAAGACAAACCAGACGACGGACAGGGGAGGGGGGGGGGAGGGACAGGAGAGGGGGGGAGGGGGGAGGGGGAAGGGGAGGGGGCGGTCTTCTCCGGGTGCTCCTGATGACGACTTGTCTCTTAAGGGCTTCATGTCTTTTCGGTTAGTACTCCTTGCTCCTATCTCGAGCACACAGTGTTTTCCCTATTGTTTTGTCTAGGGGGGCTACTACGTAGGGGGCTGTCGACTACCTGTTCGTCGCTATTTGTCGTCCGGTCTCTGACCCCCAGAGGAGAATGCGCCTAAACCTATTAAAGCAAGATTGCGGTAGCATCCACCCCGGGGATATCTGTCTGTGCCAGCCAAGGCGACCAGACTTTTAGAAAGTTTGTTCTGGTGTTATTAACCAAACTCGTTAATTGCTCCATCCGGCAAACGTGCCAAATCCTATTTCGAATCTTAGGGATAACTGGGACTTCTGGTTGCTTCCATAATGCTGCAATCTCTAGTGGCTGTTGCAAAATGCGCGATTAATTTGTGCGTCGCATTTGACAAAACCCTGGATCCGTCTGCCCAGCAGGAACAACCACGGGTCCAGGGGGATCTCCCAACCGAGAATCCGCTGTAACCAATCTCTAATCTGTTCCCAAATCGGGACCACTTTTGTGCAGGACCACAGCATGTGTCGCAGGTCAGCCACCTCCCCGCACTGTTTTGGGCAGAGCGGAGAGTAGCCCTTAACAAATTTAGCCAATCTAGCTGGGGTGTAGTACCATCGCATCAGGACCTTATACGCGTTCTCCTTTAGTGTGGTACATATGGAGCTTTTAGCTACTGCTTGTGTGATCTGCTCCCAGTCCTCGTCCTCTAGCGTCTCCCCTAGGTCAGTCTCCCACTGTCGAATGTAGCTTAACCGGGTCTCGATTGTTGTCTCCGGACAGACCACTTCCCTGTACATTCTAGATGTGAGTCCCCTTGTGTCCGCGTCTCTGGAACACAGCTGCTCAAAATTGGTGCGTGCTGGTCTAATTGGGGTTTTGTTGTAAAAATCTCTGATCTGGAGATACCTAAAAAATTCTGCGTTTGGGATATCTGTTGCGGATTTAATTTGCTCAAATGTTTGTATATGTATCCTTCCCTCCAGATCCTTAAGACGGGTGATGCCCGCTTGTATCCAGTACGTCAAGTTTTTACTGTTCAGCCCTGGAGCGAAATCTGGGTTGCCAATGATTGGCGTCATAAGAGATGCTTTTGTAGTTAATTTACATCTAAATTTAGTGGCCTCCCACACTGGTAGCGAATTGTCAATGGCCTGAAGCGGTGTGCCTATTTGGCGTGCCCTACGTTTGGGCAGCCAGATCAGCTTCTGGATGTCAATCGGTGCACAGCACTTTCTCTCCAACTTTACCCATCTCCTAAGGCTTGGGTCCATGTGCCATTGGAGAATTTGAGCCAATTGGGCCGCTTTGTGGTAAGCAAACAAACAAGGTACCGCTAGCCATCCTCTTACTGTGTGTCTCTTTAATATACCCTTTGCAATTCTTGGGTTTTTCTTGTTCCATATGAATTTCATAATAGTTGACTGAAGGGAGAGGATGTCAGAGTGAACCACCGGTACAGGTAGGCTCTGGAAAAGATATAACATCCTTGGGAGGAGATTCATCTTCACGCAGTGTATCCTTCCAATCCATGAGATGCCCCCTTTTGCCCACACTCTGAGATCCTCTCTCAGCACCTTTATTAACCTGGGAAAGTTTGCCTTATATAGAGTTTTGTAGTCCCGTGTAAGATATATCCCTAAATATTTGATAGCGGAGGGTTGCCATTTAAAATTGAAGTTGAGATCAATCAGTTTTTCAACTTCCTTGGGAAGGTTTATATTGAGGGCTTCTGATTTGGACTGATTGATCTTAAAGCTGGAAATGTGGTTAAATTTGCTCAGGATTCCAAATACATTAGGAAGGGGCGTGAGCGGTTTGGATAGCGTTAGGATAACATCATCCGCATATAGAGCGGCCTTATACTCGTGCTCTCCATCTGAGATGCCTGTGATATCTGGGCTATTACGTATGTGCGCCGCCAATGGCTCAACATTGAGCCGCCAAAGGGCAAACATCAACGGCGACAGCGGGCATCCCTGTCTCGTTCCACTTTTTATGTGAAATTGCTCAGAGGGAAAACCCTGGTGCTTCACTCTCGCCGTTGGGCCCTCATACAGCGCCAAGATGGCCCTCAGTAGGCGTCCTCTAAAGCCAAACGCTCCCAGTGTTTCCTTTAAGTAGGGCCAGTCTATTCTATCAAAGGCTTTCTCTGCGTCCAGACTTAGCACCATAGAATGTGTTTTTTTCTTTTGGGCCAAATCGATCAGATCAATAATTCTTCTGGTGTTGTCTGCCCCTTGCCTGCCTCCGATAAACCCTACCTGATCCGCATGGATTAACCTGGGAAGGACACTACCCACCCTGTTTGCTATGAGTTTAGAATAGATTTTGATATCGGAATTAATCAGTGAAATGGGCCGGTAGCTCTTGCAGTCTGCCGGGTCCTTTCCAGGTTTGTGGATCACAGAGATGGATGCCTGAAACATTTGTGCTGGAAAGGAGGCCCCTTCCAGAATATCGTTAAATAGTTTTAGCATATGTGGGGCTAGAATTTTAGCGTATTTCTTATAATATAGATTAGAGAAGCCATCGGGCCCCGGCGCCTTGGCCGGTTTTTTTTTTTTTTTTCAAAATTTTTTATTAGGCATTTAGATAATTCACAGTATGCATGAAACAAACGATAATACAGCCTAATACAGATTTTCTCCTTTTGTTGGTTAGAGAAACCGGAAATAAAAGAGGAAAGCTCACCGCTCCCCTGACCCTCCAGGGGCTATGTGGGGAGCGCGAGTATGGAAACAGAGAGTAAGAGTGGGAATAGGAAGGGGAGGGTGGGTGGGGGGGGGGGAGATACCCATTGCTTCCCGTATCCTCAGTCTATTTTCATTGGTGCCCCTGACCTGATTTTCCTTTCTCTCTCTCTCTTTTTTTTTTTTTTTTTTTTTTCTCCCATATGTGGATTAGTGGCGTAGAGGTGCCATATGGGATAGCCACGGATCCCATATTTTGTTAAAGGAGTCAGTGGATCTTTTCAAGAAGGCAGATAGTTTCTCCATATTCATCACCTCTTGCACCCTATTTTTTACCGTTTGTTTTGAGGGGGGAGACACCTTCTTCCAGGCGGCTGCCACCGCACATCTAGCCGCTGTAAGAATGAAGGAGATTAATTTACTTGTTGGTCGGTCCAAATTTTCTAAGGGCCTGGCCAACAGGTAGGTCAACGGGTCAATAGGGATTTTGAGGTCTGTGACCTCCTCTATTAATTTTTGTATTGTTCCCCAATATTTTTGAATTTCCGGACATGTCCACCAAATATGGGCCATGTCCCCCTTCTGACCGCAACCTCTCCAGCATAAATCGGACGCCTGGGGGTAAATTTGATTTATTCTAACTGGGGTAAGATACCAGCGAAACAGTATTTTATATATGTTTTCTTTGATTGTGGTACATATGGAAGTTCCTGAGGCATTTTCCCAAATTCTTTCCCAATCCTCTCGGTCTATAACTATTTCCAATTCTGCTGCCCAATGCAGCATATAGTCATGTGTAGGGGCTTCTATGGCCCTTTCCAATTCACCGTAGATTTGTGTTATAAGACCTTTCTGGTGGCCTGTTTCTCTACAGAGCCGCTCGAAACTGGTGAGAGGGGGAAATTTCAACGTTGGGGATAAAGTTTGAATAAAATGCCGAATTTGTAGATACTTGAAGACATCCAATCTTGCTATTTCATATTTGGTTTTTAGGTGTTGATAACTCAGGAACTCCTCAAAGCTCAGGAGGTCAGCAACCGCTCTAATATTTTTTGTTTTAAATTGGTCCCATTGTCTGGGCTCACAGCCAGGGGGGAATTTCGGATTTTTATAAATTGGTATGAGTTGGGATTGAGGTGTGGTGAGCTTAAATTTAAATTTGCATTTTGTCCAAATCTCCCATGTGTGTCTCATTGGGCCTAACTTAAATTTACTGTTCTGCATGTCTTCCCTGCTCAGGGACCAAAGGCAAGCCGGCAGTGAAGGCGTCCCGGCATAGTATGATTCTATATCTAGCCAACAGTATTGGTTTGGGTTGGCATTCCAAACTACTACCTGTCGCAATTGGGCGGCTTGGTAGTATTTTGTGATGTCTGGAACACCAAGTCCTCCTCTCCCCCTTGATGCCAAAAGAACTGTCCTGGTGATTCTGGGTTTCTTACCCTGCCAAATAAAGTGGAAGATTAGTTTTTGAATGTTCTTTAATTCTGAGCCAGGGATGTGGACCGGGAGAGTCTGAAAATAATATAATAATCTAGGGAGTATGTTCATTTTAACTGATATCATCCTCCCGATCCATGATATCTGATATCCTCCCCATTTCTCTAGATCTTGTTTGATTTTCCGGAACAGAGTCGGATAATTTTGTTGATATAGGGATTGGTAGTTCCTCGTTATCTTTACTCCCAAATATTTGATACTCGAGGAGCTCCAATGATAGTTAAAGTTTAGTTTGAGGAGTTTCACCTCTGGCTCTGACAGGCTTAAATTTAGTGCTTCCGATTTGTCATTATTGATTTTATAACCTGAAATATCTCCAAAGTCCCGGAGCTCTTTTTGGAGGTTAGGTAGGGATGTTTGGGGTTGTGTAAGGGTTAGGATGACATCATCTGCGAATAGCGATATTTTGTGCTGCCTGTGTCCAATTTCTATTCCTTTGATGTCTCTATTGGCTCTAATTGCAGATGCTAGGGGTTCTATGGTTAATGCAAAGAGGAGAGGAGATAGGGGGCATCCCTGTCGAGTTCCATTAGTGATCTCAAATCTCTGGTTACTGCCCCCTGGTAGTTTTACTGTTGCAGACGGGTTTTGATATAATCTACGGACTCCTTCTAGGTATGCGTCTTTGAATCCGAATTTACACATAACTTGGTCCATGAATAGCCAGTCTATTCTATCGAACGCCTTCTCTGCATCTAGGCTTAGGAGTAGTGCTTTGGTCTCTGTGAGATGGACATGTTCGATAATGTCTATTATCTTCCGAGTATTGTCCGAGGCCTGTCTGCCTGCTACGAATCCTACTTGATCACTATCTATTAATCTCGGTAAGATGGGGTTTAATCTATTTGCGAGTATTTTGCTATATAGCTTGAGATCACAATTGAGCAGGGAGATTGGACGATAGCTTCCACATTGCATCGGGTCCCTGCCTTCTTTATGTATAATGGCCAGGGTGGCCAGGGACATTGACGTGGGGATTTGATTTCCTTCCATGAAATCGTTAAATATCTTTAGAAGATGCGTGGATAGTACTGGCAAGAATCTCTTATAGTAGACATTAGTGAACCCGTCGGGGCCAGGAGACTTAGTAATTTTTAGTGATTTGACCGCCTCTTCCAGTTCCTCTTTTGAGATCTCAGCGTTGAGGACTGTGTTTTCCTCCTCCGTTAGTGTGGGGAGCTTACATTTATCTAAATATTGCGCTATTAATTCGGATGCTATTGATTCAGGCCGGCCATTTTTTGATCTTAGATTATACAGTTCGGTGTAAAATTTTGTAAATTCAGCTGCTATTTTGCTATCACTATGTTGTATTTCACCAGACCTACTCTTGATTGCCGTGATTTGGGACCGTTTATGTACCCCTCTTAATTTAGTCGCCAAAAGTCTGTCTGCCTTGTTCCCCTTGTCATAATATTGTTGATTAGTCCATTTGAGGGCCTTCTCAACATCCTCCAGCTGGATTTGTCTAAGTTTTACTCTGGCTGTTGTCAATGTTTTATATATTTTTTTTGAGGGGTTGGTTTTATGAGATTGTTCTATTATTTTGATATTATCCGTAAGCTCCTTTATTAATTTTTGGCGGGCTTTTTTCCTGTGGGATGCGATAGAAATGAATTTCCCTCTAATGGTTGCCTTATGGGCCTCCCACAGGATTGCTGGTGAGGAGACGGATCCTGAGTTAAAGAAAAAATAGTCCCGAATAGCGGCTCTGATCTCTCTTTCTATCTCAGGATGATTGAGTAATGAATCATTTAGTCTCCATGAGTAATTTATTGTTTTTTCAAAGGGGGTCGTCAAGGTTAAGGTAATCGGGGCATGATCAGACCATGTGATTGGTCCTATGTTGGAGTCGGATGTCGCCGCCACCACATTTTTTGTGGCCAAAAAGTGATCTATTCGAGAGTAGGTCTGGTGAGGTGCTGAGTAAAAAGTATAGTCTCTCTGGCCCTGATGTTGGGCCCTCCATATGTCCACTAGTGAGAACTCGCTTAAGATTCCCCTAAACCTTTTCCCTATGATCTGGGAGGGGGTTGTGCGGGGGGGACCCATTGTGGTTGATCTGTCCTCGGTAGGGTTAAGGACCATGTTTAGGTCTCCTCCCACTATCATCGATGACAGATATCCCGGGTCTATGCCCTCGAGAACTTTCTTTAGGAATTCTGTTTGATTCTCGTTCGGGGCATATACATTGACCAGAGCGATTGCTGAGCCCGCTAAGGAGCCATATACCACTAGAAATCTACCCTCTGGGTCCGCCGTTGTTTTGATATGATTAAATGGGGTGCCCTGTCTGATCAGGACAGCTACACCCCTCTTTTTACTAGTAAACGATGCGCAAAAACACATTGGGAACACTTTTTTGAATAAATTTGGGGGGTCTTGTGATGTGAAATGGGTCTCCTGTAGGAATATGATGTCTCCCCCTGATCTTTTCATATCTTGAAGTGCTACTCTCCTTTTTCGGTTATTTTGGAGCCCTTTTACGTTGAGTGAGGTTAATTTAATTGTGGCTTGGCTAGCCATTTGGGTTCTTTTTTTTTTTTTGGATAATACCATAAGGCCTTCTCTTTCCCACTTGAGAGGCCATGATCCAGTAACTCTGAGTCTGGTTTAAATTTCTGAAGGTATAGAGGTTGTGTGTTTTTTTTTCGGTTAGAATAGATATCTTAAGCTGAGGAAGGGGGGCGTGGGAAGGGGTAGGTGGGGGTGGGGCGGAGATCTGCTGGGACAGGGTCAACAGATAGAGATAGGTTGTAACAAGGCCCACAAAAGGCCTTAACATATTTTCACCAGCCTTAAGAACGGCTGGCATTTGGACCAGGTGGGTCCCTTGGGGGTGATTCCGGGTTCGTCAACCGCTGGAGGTCAGAGGAGTCCAGACCCTCTATAGAATTTACTTAACCCATTTAGTATAGACCCCCAGTCCATGTGTGTGGGGAAGCAAAGAAGGCATAGGAACATTTCAAGTAATTCAAACATTTCACATCTCAAAAAGACAACCATATTGTAACTATGCGTTGTGAGAGTGGAGTAACCTCTTAAATATCTAACTTAAACAATTTCCGTTTTCTTTTGTATGCTCGCTTCCCTTGGGTGGGAGGGATAGGGGGAGGAGGGGAGGGGGGGAGGAGGGGAGGAGGGGGTAAGGAGGAAGGGAGGGGGGAGGAGGAGGAGGGGGGGGAGGAGAGGGGGGGGGAGGGGAGGAGGAGGGGGGGGAGGAGAGGGGGGGGGAGGGGAGGAGGAGGGGGAGGGGGGGGGAGGGGAGGAGGGGGAGGAGGGGGGAGGGGGGGAGGGAGGGGGGGAGGGAGGGGGAAGGGGGGGAGGGGGGGGGAGGGGGGGAGGGGAGGGGGGGAGGGAGGGGGAAGGGGGGGAGGGAGGGGGAAGGGGGGGAGGGGGGGGGAGGGGGGGAGGGGAAGGGGGGAGGGGGGGGAGGGGAAGGGGGGAGGGGGGGGGAAGGGGGGGGGGAAGAGGGGGGAGGGGGGGGAGGGGGGGAAGGGGAGGGAGGGGGGAAGGGGGGAAGGGGGGGAGGGAGGGGGGGGAAGGGGAGGGAGGGGGGGGAAGGGGGGGAGGGGGGGGAAGAGGGAGGGAGGGGGGAAGGGGGGGGAAGCGGGGGGAAGGGGGGGAGGGGGGAGGGGGGGAAGGGGGGGGAGGGGAAGGGGGGGGAGGGGAGAGGGGGGGGAGGGGAGAGGGGGGGGAAGGGGGGGAGGGAGGGGAAGGGGGGGAGGGAGGGGAAGGGGGGGGAGGGGAGAGGGGGGGGAGGGGAGAGGGGGGGGAAGGGGGGGAGGGAGGGGAAGGGGGGGAGGGGAGAGGGGGGGGAGGAGGGGAGAGGGGGGGGGAGGGGAGAGGGGGGGGAAGGGGGGGGAGGGGAGAGGGGGGGGGAGGGGAGAGGGGGGGGAAGGGGGGGTGGGAGGGGAAGGGGGGGTGGGAGGGGAGAGGGGGGGGAGGGGAGAGGGGTGGGGAGGGGGGTGGGGAGGGGGGGGAGGGGAGAGGGGTGGGGAGGGGGAGGAGGGTCTAGGTGCAATTAAAACATTTCAAATATTTCACTTCACATTTTTGTGTAACATAACTCTTATACAACTCTGCGCAGAAAACATATTTTATACAATTCTGTGACCATACAAGATAAGTTCGGCTTTCTTTCGTATGTTTGTTTTCCCCTTAGTGTTTTTCCCTCTTATTTATCTTTGCGTTTATGTGAGGTACTAGGTAGGCTTGTTAGCAGGGGTAAGAGGGGGGGGGTCTAGGTGCGGCCCAAGCATTTCACATTTCTGTATAGCACAACTATTATGTAACTCTACACAGGGAGTATAGGGAGGGGAGGGGGGGGGAGGGAGAGAGGGGAGGGGAGGGGGGGGGGAGGGAGAGAGGGGAGGGAAAGAGGGGAGGGGGGGGGGAATGGGGGGAGGGGGGGGGAATGGGGGGAGGGGGGGAGGGGGGGAAGGGGGGGAGGGGGGAGGGGGGGGGGAGGGGGGGAGGGAGGGGGGGGAGAGGGGGGAGGGGAAGGGTTTGGAGGGGGGAGGGGGGGAAGGGGGGGAGGGGAGGGGAAAGGGGGGGAGGGGAGAGGGGTGGGGAGGGGGAGGAGGGTCTAGGTGCAATTAAAACATTTCAAATATTTCACTTCACATTTTTGTGTAACATAACTCTTATACAACTCTGCGCCGAAAACATATTTTATACAATTCTGTGACCATACAAGATAAGTTCGACTTTCTTTCGTATGTTTGTTTTCTCCTTAGTGTTTTTCCCTCTTATTTATCTTTGCGTTTAGGTGAGGTACTAGGTAGGCTTGTTAGCAGGGGTAGGAGGGGAGGGGCCTAGGTGCGGCTCAAGCATTTCGCATTTCTGTATAGCACAACTATTATGTAACTCTACACAGGGAGTATAGGGAGGGGAGGGGGGGGGGAGGGAAAGAGGGGAGGGAGAGAGGGGAGGGGGGGGGGGTAGGAGGTGGGCCTGGTTGCAGTTCAAACATTTCAGACATCTCCCATTTCTGTATAACACAGCTATTATGTAACTCTGCGCTAAAGATATATTGTGAATCGTTTTGTGACTAAATAAGATTAATACAACTTTATTTTATATATTCGTTTCCTCTTAGTATGTTTCTCCCATTGTTTTTGTGCTTAAGTAGGGTGCTAGGTGGGTTTGCTAGTAAGGGTGGGGAGGGGAGGTGGAAGAGAAGGGGAGATGAGGGGGGGGTGGGGGAATAGGGGGGAGAGGGAGGGGGAGAAAAAGGGGGGGGGGGAGGGGGGGAAAAGAGGGGGGGGACACGTGGGACATGCGAGTGTGTGGGGGGAGGGGTGGAAGAGGGGGGGGTATGCATGGGGAAGGGGGGAAGGGGGAGAGGGGGGGCGATTGCGTGTCTGGGTTACAGGGGGGGGGGGGGAAGGATAGAGGGGAAGCAAGGTGTTAATTGAGATATAACAGTTATATTATTTTAATCTACTCACGACCTCCGGATCATCACTATTAACTTATGATTTTAAGTTCTTTGATTCAGTCTGGGTGGTCCGTCTTCCTGGTATCCTAGCCGCCCCTAGTCCCACAGACTGGGGAGTCCTCTGTGGCAACGGGGTCCATGGATCGTTGGCGGAAAGGCTGGATGCCAACACCGACCCCCCCCCTCCCCCCAATCCAGAGCCCCGCTCCACGGGACCGGAGAAACCGGCAAAAGGAGGGGGAGGGAGATCATATTTAAAGCGGGACCGAAAAGCCGGAGATTGAGGCTGGTGGGGGCAAAACCGGGATCTAAATTCCTCTTATGCTCCGGAGTTAGAAGATCAGCGATCCTACTGCTCCGGGTTGAGTCAGTCGGTTTCCTGGTCTTACCGTCGGCGGACGGGATCCTCTTCTGAGTCATCGCAGGAGTAGGCGGTGTTCTGTGTCAGCTCATCCTAGAAGTTGGCGGCTTACTTCTTGGTGCTGTTCTGGTCTGGTAAGATGATTTTAACGATGAGCAGAGGCGTCCCCCCTCCTCGAAGTCTCCTCAGAGCCATCTCGAGAACAGGCGCCTCGTGACTTCACATTGGGAGTGGAGGTTGGCGCCGGATTACCATGGGGGTCCGCAGCCCGCGCTCCAGTGCGGCCCCGGACCAACAAGGTAAGTGGGGGCACTCTTCCCCCTCCGGGTCTGTCCGGGGGGATTTCTCTGAGTGCCGCGGCGGTTGTCATTTTTCTCTAGGGTGTTGGGCCGCAATTCTCTCCGATGTTCGGGGGGGGTCTCCTGATGTATTTTCAGCGGTAGGATTGGTCGTTATCCACGTTTGAGGTGGAGTTAGACCTAATGCTTTTGCGAAGGGGGCCATGTCCACGGGGTATTTCATGGACAGGAACTTTCCATTCCTGTTAACTGTGAGTTTGAAAGGGAATCCCCATCTGTATTGGATTCCTTTCTCGCGGAGTAGGTTGGTTAAAGGTTTTAATTCACGTCTGCGGTCTCTCGTTGCCTTTGACAAGTCGTTATAGACTTGGAGAGTTTCGTTTTGAAAGGTTATTTCCCCCAGGTCCCGGCAGGCCGCAATTATTTTTTCTTTTGATGTGTATTTATGCATCTTTATTATAATGTCCCTACGCCGCCTCGGGTCGTCTGATTTAGGTCCTAGGGCACGATGAGCCCTATCCATTTCGAGCTCTTTCTCCTCCAGCTCCCCGCATACTAAGTTAAAGAGCTCCATGAGGTATGGTCGGAGTTGATCCTGTGCGACCGACTCCGGTACGTTCCGGACGCGGATGTTTTGGCGCCGGTCACGATTTTCTTGCTCCTCCATAGCTTCTTTAAGGAGGGTGATCTCTTCTCCTAGACGGCCTATCTCTTCCTCCGCTTCACTCTGTCTTTGTTGAGACTCAGTGAGTTTTTTCTCCAGGGTAGTTGTTTTCTCTGTCAGCCCTGAGATTTCCTTCCTTATGTCGCTCACTGCGGTTCTGAGCTCAGTCTGAAAGGAGGATTGGAGCGTCGTTGCCATAGCCCCCAGGAGTTCTTCCAAGTATGCCCTGGTTATGGGTTGATCAGGGCTTGCTGGGGTGCGATCTTTTGGCTGGGTTTTTTTCCCTGAAAGCGCCGTGGCGCCATGCGGTCCGCCGCCATCTTGAGGCTCCATCGTGCTGTCCCTGGCCCGTTGCGACGGAGAAAAGTATTTGGCAACTCCCTGATTGCTCGCTTTTTTGGTTTTTGACATCGCCTAGTTCTTTAGCTATCCGGGGGTGTAAGTGTTACCCGGCAATTTTGGGGAAAAATGTGGGTTTTTGCGTCTTTTAATGCGCGGGTCTATGGAGCTCCTCTTCTACCCGTCCATACCGGGTGACGTCTCCGGAAGTCCCCCCATTAGGTTTTATTTTAAATCATGCATGTCCCCTTTAATTATGGGGGGGGGGGGTGGGCTGTGTACATTTGTTAAAGCCCTCTCCTCTGTAGGCTCTTTGTGCACTTCTGCAAAAGTGCTCTTTCCCCAGGGGATGTCTCTTCTGGGTCTTCCCAATCTCCTGGAGTCCCTCTAACTTTCTGGTTTTTAAAGACGATTTAAATGGCCATCCAACAGGAAGCTGGAAATGCTGATGTCGCAGCTTCCTATTGCAACGAGATGTGGCCGCCATTTTGTTTCAGCTGGAGTGAGATTTAAACCCAGTAACTTCACGGTTAAGTATCTCGGGAACAGACAGGTCCCAGAGCAGAAAATAGTGCAGTTCAGCTGTGGGGGATCCCTTTGGTTCCCATCATTTAAAAAGAAGTGGGGGGTGGGGGGTGGGGAGGTCGATGACACGACTCCCAGCACGATAATATAGTCACCGGCATGTTGCTGCTAGATACAATAAATGTGAATGGAGCTATAATGTGCAATTCTCTCCCTAGTCTGACAGGGGGAATGATTATACCTGCACCAAAAAGTGATGTCAGGAAGTGAGAAAACACATTTCTGTAGAACGGGTGAGGCCGTGAGATTGGAGGCGTTGTGCTCCTGGAGACCCCCTGCTAAAAGGAAGGTAAAACATCTCATTTTATTTTCTATATGGGGGACTGCTATTTGAAGACTGATACCATTCTTCTTTTATCAAAGTGAGGAACCAGACAAGCTTGTGTGCACATTGTTACAGTAACCAAGGGGACGTTTGTGGCTCCGCTTTGTAATGCCGTTTTACTGACAAAAGCTCTATAAATCTCTGTGTATGTAAATACTAGCAGAGTCCCTGAAATAATGCACACATTCCTGTGTACTTAAATGTTAATAGGAGTTGGCAGAGGATTTGCTATGATTCATGGGTTGCAGGCTCTGTTATTTATCTTGAGCCAAAGATGAGGACACTTAACTTGTACTCATCTCCCCCTGTAGCCTGGATCTAAGGGGGGTATTTAAGGTCAGCTGTGGGTCTTTAAGGCTGAGTCCCCGGTGGTCACGGTGGCGCACGCTACAGCATGTGCGCCACACAGCACAGCCCTCTATAGGGCGGGCTAAGTGGCTGTGTGTGTGTGGGCGCGCAAAGCGTTGTGACGCGTACGCTGGCAGGGAAGACAAGAATTTTGTCTTCCTGTGCCGCGGTCACGTGGTCGGTGCGCAACCAATAGCAGGGCAGATATGCCCCGTCATGCCCGCGCCCCCGAACTCCCCTACAGACCCCCAAACGCTGCCATGCCACCAAGTGCGCGTGCAGCAGGGAGGACTGGGGCCGCAGCCTAACACTTCCAAATAAGCAATACAAGCTACCAAGGCAGGAAACCGAACACGGAGAAGGACGTTGTGTAGTTTTCAGGGCGTCACAACATTTGATACACAATATTAAGCTAAATTCTGAATAGTGAAATCTATGGTCACCTTTCACAAACCATTTTATCTAGTTGACGGTGTAGCTCCCCAAACAGCTGGCATCTAACTTTTCATAGTAAAAGGGTCTGCTGTTACAGATTCTAGGTTGGGCGTTCCCAACATTCTGTACATTGTGCACCCCCTGCTACAAAATATTTGTTCAGCGAACTCCTAATTAATAAATCTTATTGCCTACTCAGACTATTGCTTACAAAGCAGTTTGACCAGTCCCAGGCAGAATAGTATCCTGAGCTTGTGGGGGGAAACACACGGTTAATAAGGCCACAAAGTGCACCTCAGTGTGTGCAGACAGCATAAGTGGTATAGCAGTTAATCACTACGGGAACTTCCAAAGTCATACCCCACAATGCTTTGCATCAACAGGCTTGCCTACTGCTGTAATTGACAGCTATACTAGCCACGCGAAGGTGCTGTTTGGGGACTTACTACGTGTGCAGTCCCCACACAGGCTCAGCAACCCACTATACTGCTTAGAATCCGCCATTACAGGTTGATTTTTTTGGCGGGGGGGACGAATCCCTTGAGACACCTCACGAACCCCTGGGGGCTTGCAAACCCCTGTTGGGAATCACTGTACAAGGACATTTTATTTTCTGCCTTCTACATGTTTCTGTGTATTTCTCCAAGAGATGTTATTTTAGTAACTAATGTAGTAGAAAGTAGGCTTACAATACACGTAATAACACTGAAATAACCGACAAGACTCTTAAGCCTATGTGTACCGAGGGAGTAAGAAACAAAGCCCATGTGCACTTATCCACTTACCATTTGGAGTTTTGAAGATCCCATTGATGCAGTCACTTTGTCTCTTTTGCGCCGTCTTAAACTCTTTGAGAGACAGATACAGCACCTTCCGCACCACCCTTTCTTCCGACCACGGAATACCATCACTGTCATCCTAAAAGGCGGTACAAAGAGGAGGAGACTTTATCAGACCAATGTGTTTTTCCTCTTATTTCATAGTTCATGCATAAAACAAAAGCTTCTTCCAAAAAGGAAAAAAAAATGGGATTCATTTAGAGCAGTGCGTGTGCTTTCCAAAGAACGACCTTGGAAACAGAGATTGTATTGACAATTTTGCATGTGTATGTATATATAAAAATTGATCATATTATATATATATATATATATACACACACACACATATATATATATACACATATACATATACATAGACACACATACATACACATATACATACACACACAATCAATGTAGTTTATATGATTCAAAGCAACAAATGTGACCAAGGATGCTACATTGGGGAAACCAGCCAAAAGCTTCAAGTCAGAATGAATATGCACAGACACTATACAATACCATGACGAAGGAAGATACTGCTCACCAGTGGGACATCATTTCCCACTACCAGATCATTCCATAAATGATTTAAAAATCAAAATCCTCAATGGAATGTTTAAACGCACCCAAGAACTGAAAACATTTGAACTCAGAATGATAAGACTCTTTGACACCAAAACAAGGACTTAATGCAGATATGGGGTTTCTCACACACTATCACAATTGCTTGTAATTATCCTGCCTGCCTCTATGCCAATGTTCTTATCCACAACTCCCCCCAACCCGCTCCCCCTCACAGCATCCCCTCCCCCCTCCATGCTGTTACCTGACATCTTATTACCCTTCCAATTTCTTCAAACATCCCTTTGTCACCCCACCTTATCTAAATCTCTGCTTTTTTTCTGCTTTCCAAACCTCTGTTTTAGCCATAGATTCCTGTGTAAACCAGTAGTGCGACCTGAGGAAGAGAGGAGAACTCTCGAAGGCTCGTCCTATGCCATAAATTGTTAGTCCAAATAAAAAATATATCCCCTAATACTGAAGTACTCATCACACACACACACACACACACACACACACACACACACACACACACACACACACACACACACACACACGTCAGTTTAATGTCTGTTTCCAAGGTCATTCTTTGGAAAGCACACACACTGCTCTAAACTAATCCCATTTTCCACTAGCAATGGTGTTTAAAGGAATAACTACCGACCAGTACAGTACTTTGTAAAAACCGTGACAAATATTATTGCACATATTTACTAGTGTTGTTCTCCAAGACCCATTCCAGCTTGAATGGGCATCCTAGTGTTTTGTGGAATAGCACTGCTGACAATGCATGGGCCTTTATATCTATTGTGCCCAATCCATGGCATGCAAAGGGCTACACATTCTGATAACAAGAAGTGGGTCACTACCCACAGCGCTCAGGCCGTTACCTTTGGTTTATGTACAGGTGCAGCTACCAGGTTAAAAGTGGCGCCAATCGTTTTATTGGAAAGAACAAGTGCATGGACCTTGAGCCGCTGCGCTGGCCCTGACTGAACTATTCGGGCAGGATCCAGGCTCCCGCTGCATCTTTACTTGTCACGGGCCTTCTGACCTGTGACCTGTGACCTGTGTCAGAGCCTTCTCAATCAACAAAAGGAAAATTGAATTGAAGAAAAGAAAGAAATGAATGTGCAGTTCGCAGATCTGTTGTAAACAGTTCCATGCTGTCTTGGGGAAGGATTTCCACATGTTCTCACTGCCCCATGTCACGGTAATACTGTACCATGCAAGGGTTGTTCCCATATTGTATGCTGGGGGGTTCAAATGAAATATAAGGCTTGGGCAGTGGTGTTCAGCTCCCCTTTGCTGCCGGATACCCTACAACGCATTGAAAACGCACTTTACAGTTGCAACATACACTGGAGCGGCAATACAGGCCTTTCCCCCGCCCCGAGTCTGGCTCCTGCCTCGAAAACATCAGCAAGTGTTTCAAAGGAATTATTACGATTCTGCCCATCAACATACAATTAACACAAGTGTCACTTTTTAGTTTCCATGTCCATTTTTAACCAGGCCTGTCCCTAATGCTCCCGCCGGAAAATTCAGACAGGAAGGCATTTACCATACTCAGAAGCTGCCACTCAGCCTGTTAACCCCCAGCAAATGATGTCTGTGTCACAGAAATGGAGGATAGAGGGTAAAGTTCTCACTCTGATCAAACGGATCTAAACTAGTGAACCACAGGTAATGCGTCTTGCAGTTTAATGCCCATCACACTTTGGGTCTGTGGTTGTATCACGCAGGAAGGGTGCTAGTAGCCATATTAGTCCCAGAAAAAGTTCCATACTTGTAGGTTGTTTTACCTTTTAATGGATTGCAGTATCGAACGCTTATGCATAACAAAACCATGCATTATTAATATGTCGGCCCATTAAAAAGGTTTCACAAGCTACAAAGTATCTTACAGATCTCCACAAAACTATTACCTAACCCCCCCAAAAAAATAATAATAAAAAAAGTTAAGCCTATCTAAATACATGTACTTGAGCGAAACGCTAGTAATTCACACATTTATATATTCCCAACGCTACGGATATGACATTTCCTCTGCAAATGGTTAATTGACCATATTTCAAGTGGCCCAATCAACTTCGCGGAAAGTCGATTATAAATGAAAACATAAAAAACAATTACTTTCATGGTCAAGAAAACCCCCTGTGTCTGTGTCTGTGTCAAAACATGAGCACATGAAACGCCAGCAGAACGGAAATTGTCATGTAAATGTGTACAACGGGAAAGTAAAGGACTACACAAAACAAATGCTCTTACGCGGTCCAGATGCTAGAGGCTAAGAAAATCAGGATTTTTATCACACAAAAAAAAACATTATTTAAAAGGAGCAGGTTACACTCGGAGGGCAAGATACTAACATGATAGCAGATAAACGCATATAGGTTTCTGGGGGGGGGAGGGGGTATTGCCACATTAATTGACCTTTATAGTGCCTGGACTTCAGGTTATGCGATCGCTCCACAAGACCACATGTCCCAAATGAGGCCGTGGATGCTGGAAACAGAAGTGGAAGGGCCCTCCACCTCTCTTTTAACCAGGCCGGCCGCACCATTTGAGCAGTCAGCACAATCGCCACCAGGATAGCGAGCAAGAGCCTGTGACAAGGGCGGCCAACTCCAGTCCTCAAGGGCCACTAACAGGTCAGGTTTTAAAGGATATCCCTGCTTTAGCACAGGCGGGTCAGTCGTTGACTGAGCCACTGATTGAGCCACCTGTGCTGAAGCAGGGAGATGGCCCTTGAGGACTGGAGTTGGCCACCCCTGGTGTAGAAGCAGAAGAAGTGGAACGTTAATGGGATAGTTTTATTTTTGTATTTTATTCACAAATATATATATACGTTACATATATACATCACCTGGTTTAAACCCATCGGATTTATAGGTGCAATCCCTAATACTTGGAATTTGCTAATGTCATCTTACAATATATGTTTCATTCTGTACACATACTCGTACCCGTTTTCTACATTAATAAATTGGCACAGAGGAAGGTTGCTGGTACATTTTTAGCGTTTTGGGGATAGCACAATATGGCTGACACATTCTCCCGATAAACCATCGTTTTGCATTGATTTCCTTTCCTATTGTCTGACTTTGCTGAGCTTATTGTATAATTATAATTCCTTATACTGTTTCTGTAAAGCGCTGAGTACACTGTCTGCGCTATCTAAATAAAGATATACACACACACACACACACACACACACGTCTAGAAAAACAAAAGTCCACACTAATGAATACTTTGCTTTTCTGTGCCCTTAATGTTTTTTGACCTTCAACAATCCTGCCGTCTTTTCTATTTTGTAGCATAGAAAGTGAAACATTGGGACTAGTACTCGCACAAACACACTGAATACAAATCACAGGGGGAAAAAATGTTTCCAAATACAAATTTCGACTAAAACATTTTTGCTTTATACTTTTTGTGCAGTGCTGGTAAATTTGATCACTTTCCGTGACCATATTAGGATGGAGATATATACACACACACACAGATTTTTATTTTTGTTTTCGTGACCATATTAGGATATATATATATTATATACACACACACACACACACACACACACACACACACACACACACACACACACACACAAACACACAAACACACTGAATTTTATTTTACTACATATGAGAGTAAATACACAGCAGGCTCATCATTAATGTGAGGGTCAGCAAGGCAGCCCGCAGTCTCCCTGAAACCACTTAAAGGGTTACAAAACATGTGCTTACATTTTTTTTTTTTGTTTAAATAGAACAGGGAGGTGAGAGGCACTTATAACACCAGAGTTAAAATTGGATTAAGAACGGCTGCAGGAAAACAATTTCTGGCACAGCACAACACTGACAAGCCCTGAGCCCTGACCACCAGCTGAGTCTTCTTAAAAATATGTTGGGCAGCTGCCAAGTCAGGTCTTTGGAGTCTCAGCTTGTCAGACATCTAAGACGGTAGTCAAGGCAGCCGCATGTGCAGTGACATCACTAGTCAGATGGGCTCTAGGTTTAAATCGGGCCGCCTGTGAACAGGCAGTGTGCAATGTCAAAACAAGGGTGCTGCAGAAAGGGGGGAAAAACGCGTAATGTTAATAGGAAGAACAGGTTTGCAGCGGTGGCACTGGTGACCCGGGGACATATTTGTAGTCATTTGGGTGACGGTACCACGCAGCAGGTCATTGAAGAAGAAAAAATGCTGCCAAATTTGGAGGGCTTTGCCGATTTATCCATCATGGGAAGCTCTGCAGCAAGTGGCTGACTACATGCGAGGCTGGTGGCGGCTCAGATGGGCTAGCAGATATCCTGCTTTTTGTTCAACTGTAGCCTCTTACTTTAGAGCAGCGGTTCCCCACTCCAGTCCCCAAGCGCCACCAACAGGTCTGTCTGCTTACGATCAGGTGGCTCAATCATTTTGATTGAGCCACCTGTGCTGATGCAGGGATATCCTTAAACCTGACCTGTTGGTGGGATTTGAGGACTGGAGTTGCGCAGCGCCTGCTTTAGAGGATAGTAAATCAAACCACAAGGCCCTATTTCTGTCCTGCAAAATGGAGAGAGCAAAACATAAAGGTAGCTACACGTGAAAATACAAACCCCGGCCCATCAGAACAAGCGAGAGTTGTGTTGATTATTTTTCTTTTTTTTTTAAAGCAACCTCCAATGATCCATTATTTAAGCGTGCGCAGCCATTACCTGCTGAGCTGAAATTCCTGTCTGCAATAACAATTGACAAGCCCGATTTGCACTGCGCAAACGACCTTGAAACAATTGCCTTTGAGACTCCCTCATAAAAAGCGCTGCAGTGTATCCGTTTCACCAGTTTAGCTGCTGCATTGCCAAGCTACTGTATAGTGAGAAGTCCCATTAAAGCAGAATCTTACATTAACGCCTAAGGAGTTTAAAAAAAAGAAGAAAGTTCAATCTTTAGAGCTTCCCATTCTTTGCAGTGTTTAGTATATAACATAGCTAAACACTTAGCAACAAACCATCTCTTTAGAGCTAGTGGTAACAATTTTGAATGTACCCTAGAACAGAGGTGCGCAAACGGGGGGATGCGACAAACCGAGCGCCGCACTCCTCCCCACAAACTGATTGCGGGACCTCAGTAACTGCCTCTTACCTTCTCTCCTGCTTCTCCCTCCCCGGCATCTTCTCATAGCGACCGGGTGGGGGGAGAGTTTGCGCAGCCCTGCCCTATGCAATGTTATGTTGTCTCCTATGAGCAGTACAACGGGAAATCTTATATGGGTTTGTTTTCCCAATAAATTAGATCTGTAGTATTAAATAATTACTGAATTAATTTTTTTTTTTTTTTTAATCAACTCTTAATGTCATTTTTAATGAGTTTTAAAGCATCCTTTGATTTCTATAGCAGGGTTTAGCACACCTCCCCAGCAGTGCGAGATCCTTGTAACACATCTCATCTCAACAGCCCTCATCTTGGTGACGTCACTGGCCTTGTCGCCAGCGACATCGCTTAAAACTAAAGTTTAACTTTCGCCAGTGGCGACGCCGACGTTATCGGTCGTGTCGCCGCCACTATAAACGCGGCCAACGACTATATTGTAGCTGCTGAGTTACACTGACTGAAGGATTGATTTTAAACTGAAAGGCGGCCATTATGTTAGTCACACAATCAGGCTTTTGACAGATTTAGAACAGGAGCAGCAAACGATTGCCAGCTTAGGTAAGAATGTGGACTTAGGCCTGGGACATGGTGATATGAAGAGCGCTGGGCAGCGCTGACGCTCATGCTCTCCTGCTCAAGCAGGAGATTTTTCTTGTCCCTGCATGAGCGCCAGCGAGCGCGCTTGTGTGCCGGGTGGGAGGCTTTCAGGAGGCGGGCCTGAAGGCGGGGCTAGCGCGCCACGTCACGGCATCGACGTCACGGACTGCCATTGGCTTCTGGCAGTCACGTGACCGGCCCTGCGCTTCCCTCAGCGGGAAATCTAAAATTGGTCTGTCGGCTGAAATTCCACACGCCTCCGAACGCCTGCGGAAGCGCCGTCTAAAGCCGCGCTGATAGGGATAATGTTTCCCCTCAGCGCACCTCAGCACGGTCTTTTTGACCATGTCCGAGGCCTAATACATGGTCACATGCTTCGCATATACAAATATAAAGAACAAAAGGGGGGGGGGGGGTATGTTGTACTCCTGCTTTAAGGCAGTCATATGCTTATGGGGTTACTTCTGGGTGACTGATACCTTTTCATCAAAATCAGACATTTATCATTTGTAATGATATTGTAAAGTTAGTTTGTACACATGATGAGCTCAGACCTGGGATGGGTTTGACTTCTTTTGTCTGATATTTGCACAGGAAAAGCTCCCCTCTTTACTCCTCCCCTTCATGTAACTGGGTCTCTGATAAGCACAGCATAAGCGTAGAGGAAACACTGATTGGCACAACCCCCCTCCCCTACCCCTCCCCCCTGCCCCATTCAAAGGCACCAAAGAAAAATAAGTTATGCTTTATCTTCAAAGAAACAAAAGCAAACTAATCTTTGCTACACGCATGGGTACATTTAGTGAGGGAAGACAATTTTAGGTCAGCTGTCAAGGATGATTGCACTTTCTATTCCCTCCAACGTATTCCCACAAAGGGATTGATACTCAATACAAGATGGAAAAATCAAATGTTCACAATTTCTGTCAATGAACAAACTTCAAAAAGAAAAAAGTCTGACATTACAAATGTGCCTTCAAATACCAAGAGCGGCAACAAAAATGGCAACTGCCATGCGCAAAACAGACCCTAGCTTGCTGCTGAGACATGGCCACCCAGGGACATTCTTTGTGCCTCCTAGCCAAAGACTTCAAATGGTAAAGTGCCCCCTCCTGCTAAATGAAACATTCGCAGATTATGCATTCATCTGTGACAACCGCGTGGAAGGGAAGCCTGCGTAAAATAGAGAACATGAGCAACGTAGCCCCATTTTCCCAGATTCACGCACTACACATCAAAGAGCCTTCAGACAGTCAATTAGTGTCTTTATCGGTGTTACCTGCTGAACGAGATGTATGATTGAAAAAAAGATGGGGGAGCGTCCCAGAGGAAAAATACATCAAATGTATTTCACACAGACATGTTGATTATTTCCCTGTGATTGTTCTCTTGACAGAGGTGGGCAACTCCAGTTCTCAAGGGCCACCAACAGGTCAGGGGTTCAGCACAGGTGCCTCAGAGGCTCAGTCTTCCACTGGCACTGGGGGACTGGAGTTGGTCACTCCTGCTCTAGAGAAGGTGTGCAAACTAGGGGGCATGCCCGCCAGGGGGGGGGGGCGCGGGGGTTGCAGAAGCCTTGCGCTCTTCCCCGAAGGCATTTAAATGAAATGCCAGGGGATCACGTGAGGCCTCTGCAACGTTCCCTTACCTTGTCTTCAGCGACGCGTCGCCGGCGTCATTTGCCACCAGAGACAAGGTAAGGAGGGGGGGGGGGAGTGCAGACAGAGGGGTGGAGGGGGGAAGTCTGCGCACCCCGGCTTTAGAGCATTCTGCTTAGATTTGTTTGAGGGGTTGTAACCCTCCCCCTCTCAAGCGTCATCATTTGGGCCCCTCACTGCCATGGCCGCCTCTAGATGTGATCCATATTGACTCATACCCCACCTTGCCCCATCACTGAAGGAGGGTGAGGCGAGGACACGACATCGTGCATAGAAGCAGCGATTGGCATCATAATTGCCAAGTATGAGAAGAGATCAGATTCACAGACACATCTGATGTATGTATCTGATGCAACGGGGTTTGGCCCGGGCACCCGGGATTCCTTTGTTATGCCTTAGTGTGAGTCACTGCACAAACATGTGCTTTTGCTTGAAACTACTTAGTCAGCAAACTCTGGTTTAAAGGGGCAGACCCCGTGCGTGTTTATTTTTTTGACGATTTCTTCACAATACAGTACAGTTGGATGTCTCTTTTCACCTCTAGTTTTCCCCCTGTGCATTTTTATTCCTAAGCAATTAGCCCCACACCTCAATTAATATGGCTGCATGTCCTCATTATGGAGAAATCCGCAGCCAGGACACAAGGCGGGCGCGCAGGCGCGTGCAGCGGGGCCTTAGCCTAACAGATAAGGGCAGAGAGACCTAGTAACCTCTTTGCTAAGGACAGCCCCTGTGTTTTTTTTTAACCCTTTTGCTGTCAGAGGGGCCATCAAAGCAAAAAGGGTAAGGCCTGCTCTGCCACGAAGACATACACATTAGAGAGAGAGAGAGAGAGAGAGAGAGAGAGAGAGAGAGAGAGAGAGAGAGAGAGAGAGAGAGAGAGAGAGAGAGAGAGAGAGAGAGAGAGAGAGAGAGAGAGAGAGAGAGAGAGAGAGAGAGAGAGAGAGAGAGACAGAGACAGAGACAGAGACAGAGACAGAGACAGAGACAGAGAGAGAGAGAGAGAGAGAGAGAGACAGAGACACACAGAGAGAGAGAGAGAGAGAGAGAGAGAGAGAGAGAGAGAGAGAGAGAGCACATCAACACACAGACATTCATACATAAATCAAGGCACAAATACAATGATCAAAGACGCACACGAACCAATAAATGTGTTTACATTGTTACACTATCAAAATGGCACGCTTTTGCATTTTTACTTAGGCGGTTGCTGGAGACGATCCCATCAGTATGATTTAAGAGAAATGGGTTTACCGTGACGTGGTCGCAGGCTTAAAAAATTGGGGCCAAAGTATTGAACTAAATGACCCATGTTTATGAAGAAATACATCAATGCATAGTAATGTATAAATAATGTCATAGTAGATGTAGTATTGGGGAGCTTTTGTCGTATACATTAGGTCAGGGGTGCGCAAACTTTTGCTGCTGACCCCCCCTCCCCGCCTGCTCTCCTCCATTCTTGCGCCCCCCCCCTTACCTCGGTGCAGCGCGACGTCACATGACGACGCGTTGCCATGGTTACGTGTCCTGAAGCCGGCTGAATCTCGGTACGTAGAGGTTGCAGAGGCTCGCGCAGTCCCCCAGCATTTAATTGAAATGCCTTGGGGAAGAGCGCAGGACCTCTGCTACCACAGCGCCCCCCCCCCCCCCAAAAAAAAAATCTCGCCCCTCCTGCATTAGGTCAAACCCAGTAGCACACAAAATGACACAAATCTATAGTGGGTTTTGAGCTTGCCCAGGACTGTAATGTCTGCTATCAGAAAAAAACCTAAGGAAGCCTCTCCAGTCTTTATAGATTCTCCATTGACACGCCACTCCTTTATGCTGAGCATCATCTAATATTACTACGAGAACACGGAAATCGAGTCATAGCATAAAGCTTCGCCAGAGAATCCATTTTAGATTAAGACACCATATGGTGCCTGCCCTATTTCTCTTTTTATAATCTCTCACCAAATGAGAGCAGAGCACAAAATGGCTGAGGGGAAGTGGTTATGAATGTGTGGGGCGCTCTATGGACTTGCAATGTCCGGAATCGCCTTATTACGTGAATCATACTGACTGAGTCTACTGCAATCCATGGGAGACTAATGAAAAGACAGCCAGTATCCCAACCACGCCAAAGATAAGGCCTCACTTCCAGACAACACCGAGTCACAGAGCAGTCCTACTGCCTTGTAGTCATCATTCTTCAAGGGCCACCGCTTCCACAGTTCATTCATTCCATCTGAGGGAGGGGGGGGAAGGAGTTTATGCTAAATATGTGCAAAAAAAAGCCTTCCCTCACTCCTTTCCGGCCTGAAATCAACCTTATTTCCTACACGATTTAACCAACTCGGTGTTAAAGCTGGATTCCAAGAGAAACCACTGAAACCAAGAAACATGTGTAGGCCCACTCTGTGTCTGACACAATTATATTTGCTGCTCTAATTCCCACATGTGACTAAGGGAATTGCAGAGAGGGTTGGGGTTCCTTACAATGCATCTGATCTCAAACGCACTATTAGAGAGGATTGGGGTTCCTTACAATGCATCTGATCTCAGACGCACTATTAGAGGGTTGGGGTTCCTCAGAATTTTACAATATAATTATAGGTTAAAAAACACTGTTTGGCTCATCAATAATTTTTTTACAATTATTATTCTGGTCTATGCTTCATGTATCTTTTCTATTTCAAATGTCAGAGCAGCATTTTGACTTTTCAAACAAAAGAATGAAAGAGCTCAAAACACATGTTTCTATTTAAAACCTGCATGAATGCCTTCATTGCTCTCAAGAAACACTATGAGGCTTATTAACTGAGAGGCTTTAGTTTACACAAGGTCAAAACCTGCAATAATAAAATTAGTATTGTGGAAGATTGCAAAGTTTGACAGTCACTTTCCTAGATAGTAATAGGTTGGACTAAACAAGCTGCAATGAAATATATACTAAATTCCATGTTGTTCACTGCAGCAACGCAACTATGCACATACCTTACTCATAACAACAACATCATTACTTTTACTGTGACGTAGCCCCAAATCTATGTAAAGCTGTTAAATGTAGACTTGATAACACAAAGTGTACCGTCTTATAGCTAATAGCTGAGGCACATGGTGATAAATAGCCCAATATGGGAAGTAAGCTGCCTTAGGCCGCGGTCCCAGTCAGCACGGTAGCACGTGTGCCCGGCGGGGGGGCGCGTGCCCTCTTGGAAACCGCGATCTGTGTGCGGTTTGTGGGGAGATGCAGGAGATTGCGATGGGGGGGGGGGGGGGGAGTGTGCGGCGGGCGTTTTGCAGGGGCATGGCCATGACCTCACACAGCTGGTTCGCCCTCATTGGCTGCCCATTGAGGGGCAGCTCTTGTCCCTGCAGCGCCCGCAAGCAGCGGGGACCTGGCCTTACAGATCAGCACTGCTTAATAAATATGCCTTTCAGGATCTACTCGCTCAAGGTCACCAAGTGTGTTCAATACAGTGGCTGTATTAAAAGAAAAGCCACTCCTAAGGGATAGACAGTCCCCGTCCTCTCATCTTATATCAACACAGTCCAACAGAGACAAGCACAAAACACATTTTGTCCCTGATAAAGATCCCCTCACTCAAATACATCTTAATGGGTGATTGAACGATTGTAGGAGGGAAAAGCACACATCGCCCTGATCGAAGCATACTGACCAACTTGTGAAAACTCTGAAAATGTGTGTGAATAACGTGCCACCCTTAGCTGCGCTTATAGTGCCGGCGACGCTGCTTCAAAACAATTGTATTGATGCCGTCGCGGGCGCTTATAGTGAACGCGCCGGCGCGACGGAGCAACCAAAATCCTTGCAGTCACTAGAATTTGATTTTGCAGAGACGGTCTCCCCATGTGGCTGCCTATAAGCCAATCACATAGCTCCTCTGCCTTCCCCCTTGCTGACGTCACTCCCCTTGTAGCCGGCGACGTCTCCAAACCCGATTACAACTTTTGCAATGGCGACGGCATCGGTCGCGTCGCCGTCACTAAGAGCAGCCTTAACCTTGCACGTAACACTGACTTTTGCAAAGTGATTAGCGGTTTCCTACTGTTTTTAGTCTCCCTAGTATTAGTTACAATTTGGATTGCTACAGATATTCAACCAGGACGTTGACAAAGCTGCAGAGATTTGTTGTTAACCTTTACCTCTGCCACTGCCCTCTGACTGAGTTTTGTGAAAGGAAACGAACTACAGGCATTATCCAGCACAGCGGTGCGCAAACTGGGGGGCGTGGGATTATTTTTTGGGGAGGGGGAGGTTGCAGAGGTCCCGCGCTTTTCCCCAAGGCATTTAAATTAAATGCCAGGGGACCACGGGAGGACTCTGCAACCTCTGCTTACCGGGATTCAGCTGGCTTCAGGGCGCGTGACCATGGAAACGCGGCGGGGTCATGTGATGCCACGGTTGTCTTGATAACGTGACGTCAAATGACGCCGTGGGTCACGTGACACGACCCCACGGCGACGAGGTAAGGAGGGAGGCGCACAAAAAGTTTGTGCGCCCCTGTTCCAGCACACACTGCAGCTGCTTTGTCCTACAGGGCCCTTCTACTAGCTTTCCAAAGGGGACACAGCAGAAAACATCGAGTAGAGCAAAAAGGTCATTGTTGTAATGTACTTTTAGATGCATTATATTTCAATATTTTACCAGCATTTATAACATCCGTACATTACCTTAAAGCAGCAAAACCACGTTCAAACATTTTTCTTTACTTATTTGTATATGTAAAGCATGTGACAATGTATAATTGTACTTTCTTACCCAAGGCTGCGGTCCCAGTGCGTTCTGTAGCACAGCGCTTCACACCAGATCGCGGACCTGGGAGGGAGAGTTTGCGACGGAGGGGGTGTGGCGTTTTGGCGGGGGCGTGGCCATGACCTCACGCGGCTGGTTCGCCCTCCTTGGCTGAACCGCCGGCGGGGGCGTGGCCACGCCTCCATCGCATGTTCCACATACAATTTTTTTTGTGTGTGAAAACTTGCAGTACAGCGCGGATAGATTGGGCGGCGGTGCTTGTGCACACAGCGCACGCTGAGCTGTTCACTGTAGAACGCACTGGGACCGCAGCCTAAGCTGGCAATCGTTTGCTGCTCCTGTTATAAATCTGTCAAAATGCTGATTGTGTGCCTAACATAATGGCTGCTTCAGTCAGTGTAACTCAGCAGCTACAATGTATCCTAACCTAAGCCGCCTGTCATGATAATATCATGTGATATGAAATAAAAGCTGTGAGAGGAACCTCCCCCGAATTCAGTGCATCAGAGTGTGAGGTCTTGGAGTAATGTATAACAAATCTTGAACGGACTCTGGGACAGATGTATGAGGACAAACAGCTGAGTATATCCTGATTGTAGAGCTCATTGATAGGTTACCTGCTGCCAGTATTATCAAGGGAACCCTGCCTGAACTAACCGGTGTAAGTACACATCAGTATATTCGTCCCGTCCCTGCACAGCTGGCAGCAACCTTACAGCATAACGTATTCATCAATAAACATCATAATGGAAGTTTACTCACATAAAGAGCTGTTTGTATGCCGTCCAAAAAGGCGTGCGTCCAGCCGAGGCACAATGCAAGCGGAGATCCACGTGGGGGGAGCGAAGCACAGCCAGTCCAGTGGACTGGTCTGGCTGTGCTTCGCTCCCCCTTCATGTGATATGAAGTCTTCTAATCAATCTGGTGCTTCTGAGGTTAGTAGCTACAGTTTGATTTAAAAAATACAATATATTGGGTTTATGACAGGTCAAAACTTTTCCTAGATCTGTGCTGATCTTCAAAAAGGGATTAGTTGAGGGGGAGGAGGGGTGGGCCTATCACGGATGGCCCACTAAAAGTAACTTATGTGTAGATTAGCAGGCAATAAACGATAGCCAGGTACTACTATGTCAGCCTCAAATAAAACTAAATGTTCATGAATGATTACTTGTGCCCCCCAGAGAGGCGACACACAGGTCATGACTTAATTGGGCACCTTATTAAAAATAAGATAATGTGACATAATCAATTCTGCATAATAACAGGTACATATTTGTAATCGTGGCAAAAAAGACAAAATCAAACCGTACCACACAGTACATGGGTAAGAGCTGCCAAAGACAGATATCCATTTATCTCTCAAATTTAGGAGTAAGATGGTCATAAGTCTCGTTACGTCCATCATAAATCGCCTGAATCTATTGATATGAGTCACGTGTGTCTAAATTTCAGAGAAAAAAAGTTATGAGAGTCTATATATTGAGGCAAAAAAAAAAAGGGAGGGGGGGGTGGGCTCATGTTGTTTCAATGGGGAAAGAATTGTATATAGGTCGTGCCCTGGAGTTATGAAATCAGAATTCTACAGAGGTGTGTTTTAGACCAAACACTTGGATTTTCATCTTTCTACACCAGTGACCTCTCTGGGGGAAAACATACTGTATGGTAACGGAATGTATAGGGATTTCTGTTTTATGTTTTAGCCTGTTATTTTAAGCAACTGTTTTACATTTACTATAATTATATGTTCTTGTAATTATCTTTTTCTGTAATCTGAAGCTATACTGTATATATATATATATATATATATATATATATATATATATATATATATATACATACATATATACATGTAGAGGTATCAGTACCGTGTTACAGATAACATTCCAATAGACACTGTTTATAGTATAGCTTTTGCTTGCTTCATTCATTATAACATCGCAGGAAGAAGAGATCAGTGTATCTCGAAAGCTCGCACAAATAAAAGCATTTCGTTAGCCACAGAACGGTATCATCTATTTATTTTTTGATTATATATATATATATATATATATATATTTTTTTTTAAACAATTCTTTAATAAGTAATGCTTTGGATCTCTGAATGAATTGTTGCACGCTCTAGGGAGAGTATTTACATTTTCGGACACATTTTGAAACAACAGATTTTTGTGTTAACTGCCTAGTTTTTTTCTATAATAAACAGGGGCCTAAGACCATGGCAGATATATTAATATATTAATTTACATATTTTAAATATTTCTTGGGTGGTGTCAGTGGATAGATATGATTGCATTGAATAAGGGGTTAATATTAACTAATGGATAGTACCTTGCGCAGGAGAAAGGTGAGTTGGCTAGAGTAGCCGTCTGTATTAACCCTGCTTGCATATATAAGTCACGTGCTCACTTGTGTGCTGTTCATGAGAGATGGTATATGGGGACGGATTGAGCAAAGATATTGTTCATTTGAGGGACCTTTGCGAAGGTGAAAAAATTGCAATTTGATCCTTTGATTTCTAGAGCAGGTTTTAACCCAAATACCAAGAAAGCAGTGCAAGATTTTTGCAACACTTTTCTGTTTGGGATAATTTGTTGCAAAAGTTCCCAGCTGTTTGAGCTGTAAACTGTAACATTAGATAATGTTACCTTAGTAATATAAGGATACATTGTAGCTGCTGAGTTACACTGATTGAAGGATTGATTGAAACTGAAAGGCAGCCATTATGTGAACCCTGAAAGCAAGATCGTTGCTGATCGATCACGAGAGAACGAATCGATCGGCAGCTTAGGTAGTTCGTTTTCAATAAAGGTAACCATAGGCTGTATATATATATATATATATATATATATATTTATATATATATAACAAAAAGCAGCAGCCAGCACTCCAAGCAACAAATGTAAAGTCAAGGTGCATGCTCCATAGAAATCAATATAGAAACCCTGTGACAAAACAGCACAAGGTTTATAGTGTGCTGAGGAAGGTTTATAGTGTGCTGTTTTTGTGCTGTTTTTGAATACATGTCTTTTTGCTATATCTGAGTGTTGCTGCTTTTGTGCCTGCTCTTATGGGAAGACAGGGTTTCTATATATATATACAGTGTTCGACAAACCAGTGTTCGACAAACCTATACATTTGCATGCCCCGGGCGAGCTCCTATTGGCCCAAGCAGCACACGTGTGGTACTAGGTGGCGAGTAGATTTTTTTGTTCGGCGAGTAGATTTTTTGGTGATTTGTCGACCACTATATATATATATTTTATAAAGGGCCGCTTAGACTGCCTCTTTAACATGGACACCCTATACACTTACAAACATCCACATTCTCTGCATATATACTATATATATATAAACATGGAGAGCGTGTTTAAATAACCCAAAGGCCAGGTACACTAAAGCTTTGCCATTCCGAGGATAGTTATCAATCTTAACTGGATTGCCACCGGTTTTCGAAACAAGCCAATGCCAATTGTGACCAAATCAAGAAAATGATATTTCAGTCATGTAATAACCAACATGTGGAGCTGGTGTACAAAGATAAGAACAAAAATAAAAGTGTGTGTGTGGCGAGTGAGGCGGTCGCTGCAGCTGTGACAATTCCATCCTCTGCAGATTGAAAGAAAAGCTGAGCTACATTTGGAACGGTGGTGTAGGAATAAGACATTTTTAGGCTTTGTGTATATTCACCCCCTACCCCTCCCACTCCGACACAAGCTGCACAGTGGGAGCCAAAGCTTTTTACACTGCCATGTATACAGGTGCAGCCGCACAAAACAATATAGGGAAGGAAAGAAAAAAAAACATGGAATAAAGGGAACATTTCAAAGCATGTTAATCTGCTTAACAAGCCATGAACTTAATCAGCGTTCTAATTAGAACCGGGATCTTGCAACACCAAATAATGTGAGGAGACACAAGCGCTAATAACAAAACAGGGGACTCATGATTTAATGACCCGGCTGTACTAGCTCATGGTTCTATTAAATAGCAGCGGCTCAGCGGGGGTCATTGGAAGAATGCAGTGCAGCCGTAGTGCTGAGCAGCTTTCCTCTGTAGAAAGCGTTGATGCAGAATATGCCAGCCCGGTTTTCTTTTTCTTTTTTTGATGAACGTTGCATAGCGCGGACTTCAGAAAGTGTAGTGCATAATTGAGGAATACCAGAGGCAGGGCAGGGGATATTTGGATTTACTTTTTTTCTCTGTGAAAAACGATTTTTAAAAAGTCACTTATCTCAGCTATTAAACCTAGACTTTAAACTCTTTGGTATAAAAAAAAAAATGCACACAGCCACCGGGGGTCAAAACAATTGAATATTGAATACAGGTCCCATGGACCTAACAGGTTAAAATAACCTGCGTATAATAAAATACATTCAAATCTAAAGAAGTCACAAATTGTGACAACCGAAGACTATAACAAACAGAATAAACATGTGTGTGACCGAAACGGACTACATCAAATGAATACATAAGTCACACTACAAAGACATAAACATATAAGTGCTCGAAATCAAAAGGCAAATACATGCCTGAAAATTATGACCAAAAAAAGAGACCGCAGAGGGGAGGACAGAACTAACCGTAAAGCTAATTATACATACATTGCCAGGGCTAGAAGAATACAATAATTATTACTATTATGAAGGTTTGCAAGTCATCACCATAAATTGGAAACATCAATATAAACATGTATTGTGTTGCCTTGAGTCAAGAGGCACAATAAATATGTTTATATTGACATTTTGACTTATCCTCCACTCAAAGTGCCTGGCCTCTGTATGCCACTATTTACACAATCCAGGGAGAGAGAGTAGGCAAACCTTCATTTATTACAATCCTTTACACCCTATACTTGAAAGGTCTGAAACAAAAGTAGCTTCAAAAAACACACAAAAAAAAGAACTTGCAAACAAAAGCCAAACAGAGAGAAGGTTCCAGTGTTTAAATTGAACATGCATTTTGTTGGCAAAGCCTCAGGTAAGCCTCTTCACACCAAATTTAACAACCCCACTTGTGGTGGAGGGAATTGTGAATAACAAATGGCTTTGCTAGGAGATCTTCAAGAGGACGTTGTTTAGGTATAGGGCGGCAAATTTCGGGTGCTGCGGTTACACCCCACTCTCTTCCCCACAACAATTAAACTGGTTGCCGGGGGAGGTTTGGGGCCTTTGTGAAGGTCTCTTACCTCCTCCTACAGTGTTGTGGCGTCAAATGGTGACGCTTTGCCATGACAACGTGATGTCGCACGGCGCCGTTTTGTCATGGAAACGCGTCTCCACGTGACGTCGGGACGCTGTAAGAGGAGGCGGCCTGGGCAGCACAAAGCTAAGTGCCCATGGGCGTCACAATTCTAAAACCGGCCCGAACTGTATCAAGCAACCCCAAGACTTGCTGCCTCCCCTACGCCACACCTTTGCAAAGAGTGCAATGAGTATGCTAGTCACGCGGAATTTAGGTGCACTACAAATGCACTGGCTACTACCCCTAAACCCTGGTGATGCCAGGGGCCCCTGAGGAGAATGTAAAACAGCTCATGGACAACTTGACAATCATGCATGAACGTGGCTTTAGGAAATCCAGCAACACAGAGTACATGGTTTCTGGGCCTCTGTACCAGAGGGGCCTGAAAGGCATTTACATGTTATTATTAATGTTCCTCAACCTATTATTCTTAGCATTGCAGATTCCCGCATATGCAATACATACATCATTCATGTTCCCTTTGTACAACATTGTGGGTTTTTTTTTTACGTTCACACCAGATATACATCTAGACATACTGGCTCCAGAGCTATATGATGGCTACTGCAGAGATCACATGACACTGCTCCCATTGTCTTGAACAGAAGAGGAAGTGCTCTACTTCTGTTCAGATGCAGTTCTAAGCACTTTAAATGCAGCGGGTGCAATTAGGTTCAAGTATACCAGGAAAATGTGTGCTTGTGCTCCAGTGGCATCATGTGGGTTAAATCGGCAAAACAAATAAAGGTTTTAGATCCAATAGGAACTTGTTTTGTAGAAAACATAGTCAGAGTATGTGGGATAAATGTTTCTTACCTGCCAACAATTTCTCTGTTCCTATGTAAATATTACTGAGAGTATCGAGCCTGGGTGCCTATATAAATAGTATCGTCTATGTCAGGGAGGACACGGGGAAGGTTTAGTTTCGCTATCCTGGGTGTGGCTAAGGTTTTCCCCAGGAGAAGAAAAACACACCAAAAGTGAGGAACTACACGTGAGTAACTACTGCACATAACGAACAATGCATAAATGGTGTAATGTTTTATGAATTAAGTGTGCTCATTGAACTCAAAATAATGGTCCTACCACGCCAGGTATAGGAGCAGTAACATGTGCGTGTGCTTACGCTGCTTGCAAAGCCCTGCCATGGACGGTAACACAACAATCCATCAGAACAACACAGCCCACACATCCAATACCACCAGGAAAACACAAGAGAACGGGGACACACATTTATTGTATTTATGCAAATTGTCGGCTAAAGGGCATTAAAAGGAAAAGATTTTCCCACATCAGTAACATTGAGGAATGTCAAATGTCACAAGGCATTTAACCTCCAGGCAAATGCTACAATTTCTATTGCGGTCAAACATCTTTATTCATGATGGACAGTCATTGTGGATACAAACCTGCTGTTTTATTTTGGACTCATTTGGGGTTTAAAGTCAATCGCTCCTTTTTTTTTGCCGTTTTATTTAAATAATAATAATAATTATTATTAATAATAACACAAATAGGGAGTACAGAATTATGGGAACTCAAATTATTCTCAGACCCCTAATCACAACTATTCCCCCTTTTATTTCACTACCCACAACATAATAATAAAAACAAGCACAGGCGGTCACTTCCAATAAGGGATCTCAGAAAAGCAGAAACTTTCCTCCATGAACTTTACAGTATTATCAGACCAAACTACATTTGTCTGTGTGGCATCATTTGGTTCTAAAGTTTAATTAACATTAATTGTTATTGTGCGTGTGTGTGTATATAAATATATATATACACACACGAAAATGAGGAGGGAAATAAAATAAAAAAGCAGCTGTGACGAAATACAAATTGTACACTTGCCCACGTACGTAAACCACAACTGGCCAGTATGTGTCCCACTCGCCTTCCCACAGGGCACTCATACCCCAAGATCCCCCTATTATAATGCCATCACAAGGATTGTTTTAAGGGTTTCCACCTTGGGAGTCAATTATTCCCCAGAAGAAAATACAAATGAACAAAAACCCAATTTAGCAAGATGTGTCCGAAAATGAGGCCATTCCCCTTCAAAGGTTTGATGTTCACTTAGAGCTCAGAGACCATACTTCTTAGGCTGGGACCATGGTGCCTTCGTCCGCGCGGAGGCTGGTCTGTGAGCGGGCGCTTACCTGGCCATGGTGGATGGGCCGTGAGGGGCGTGACGGAGCTGGTTCGCCCTCATTGGGCGAACCGCTCAAGTGACCGGCCTGTCGCGCCAAGAAATCAGTTTGAACTCATTTCTTGCGCAACGTGCGCTCCCTCCCGCGCGCGCCGCATGGACGCAAACACTGCCTTAAGGCAGTCTGTCCGCTCAGCGCACGGTCTGCGGTACCATGGCCCCAGCCTTACATTTTAGATTTAACAAAACAGTGCTTGATCATTTTTTTTCTTCAAAATAACCTACCGTATACATAAGATCAGACCGTTATAAAATAAAAGGGAACAAACAGAAGCCTACACTTTACCAAGTAAAATAGTTGTGACACCTTATTAGAAATAGGTTGAAGATATGAATTACACACACCTTCCCCTCCCCAGCTGTACCTCTAGTTGTGTGTCTCAAACACAAATTCTTATAAACACACAATCCTTTCTTCCCACAGAAAATCCAGATCCCCTTGACATCCCTGCATGGGTTACTTTGTCTTAACCAGGAACACTTTCGACTGGATACATGGGAGAGGGAAAAACTTTCATATCCAATTCAATGAGGGCGTGTCAAACACTAAATAACGCTCTCCCAGTAGTTAAAAGAATGATGGTACCAGCATCACGATACTCAGGAGAACACCCCGGGCATATACAGATTAACTGTAATTGACTCCTTTGTATCCCTGAGGGTGAAATAGATTTTTTTTCCTCTAGTCTTTACAATCTGTCATATTGGATTTCTATTTCATTTTCCACAATGAAAATCGGGTACTCTCACATATTTACACGTGACATCACTAAGAGCTGTAGAGAACAAAGAATGGTTCATTCTCAAGATAGACTAACCCCCAAGGAACCCTTTGGAGTCTGTTTTTTAAGGCACTTACACGAGAGCTCGCCTATCCAGATAACACCAACACTTCTGGGTACCTGCAACACCTGACTGCCATTTTAACATAACCAATTACAGCAAGTTGGTTCCTGACAAAAAAAATACATTTCCTGACTTCTTTGAAACCACAACATTTTATGACCCAGACCCCCAAGCGAGGCAGAACTTAAAACACATATCGCTAGGCTTATCCCCTGGTTGCCACGCTGGACACAAAAATGAACCCGTATATGGTTTTATCGTGATATAAACCTGTACGGTTCCCCCCCCCCCCCCCCCCAGCTTTTAAGAAAGTTCGACTGCATTTAAAAAACACACAAAAAAAGTTAAGATTTGATCAGTAATTCACCACCGTCTTTGTGACTCTTTGTGACTCTTTGTGACTCTCTCTCTCTCTCTCTCTCTCTCACAATTAGCAGCAGTTTACTTGCCTCCCAAGCGTCACATGTGGATTTTAATGGGGGCGGGGGGATAAGGGATGGGAATCAATTTCGTACGATAAGTTTCTCAATGAACGCGCACTAATGGACGTGGCAGTGCTAATGGCCAATTGCGACTTTTCCACTCGCTGCTCAACCACAGTAAATATATTCTTACACGCTCGCAAGAATATTCTCGCTTATTTTGCTGCATCCAGCAATTTAAGGAGTACTGGATATGGCCTTACGCTACATGTGGTTCAATCAGTGGCTCAGCAGCGACTCAGCCACCTGTGCTGAAGCAGGGATATCCTTGAAACCTGACTTGTTGGTGGCCCTTGAGGACTGGAGCTGGCCACCCCTTGTTTGGAGGATCCGAGGCAAGTGCTGCCAAGGAGAACTGAGGGGCAAGATTAGTAAAGGCGCCTGGTAAAGAATTTCCTCACCGCATGCGCTGCTGATCGACACCTCACAGGACCATACAACGACAAAGAGCAAGTGCACCAAAAGCAGCCATGATACATTTTGTTTTATATTAGATTGCATGTCATTATTTTTTTGTGCTTCAAAGCAGCCTTTGTGCTTGGAAAACAAGACAGTGATTATTTTGCATGTGTTTGGCACATTTCTGCTGTAGCTGCTTTTTTTTGTCTGAAGATAAACTGCCGAGCCATCTTTGTTGCATTGCATCCTGGGACTGCACGAGCGAGTTGTGAGTTAGAACAGTCTTTTGGCCTGCTGGCAGTCAGCAGACCAACAACATCGCACACACATACACTACTGTATAATACAACCTTATGTACAGAACGGTCAAATTAAGTGAAGCTCAAAAAACACGTGTGTATATGTATGTACATAGATAAAATACTAAATGTATTTGTGTGTGTGTGTGTGTGTAATTAATGATTTATTAAACACACACAAATAAATTATTTATATCATATATAATAAACTGTACAGAATCACCTTAAGTAAATGCATCTTTATTCAGAGACTTCAGCATTGAATATGCAATGGTCAAAGACAGCTGCATTATGCTGGCATCCAGCATACTTATTTTAATTACAGCCAATGCTTCGCACAGAATTAGTCAGATGTTTGTCAGGGTTTTTTTTTTTTTGCACCTGCATAAGAAAAACCAATTGTTCGTGACAGGCTGATTTGTAGACTGCAAGTGCAAATTGTAGGACAAGGGATTACATTTTGCCTGCCCAAGAGAGTATTTTAGGTGTGTAACAAATCCGTCCCACCACATGGGTAGATGTTACAAAGAAAGCCTGTTTCACGCGCACGTATTCCACGCTGTGCAGTGTCAAGTCACTTATTTACCACAGACCTCAGGCGTGCGGTGTTAACCCTTTAAGTACTCGGCACCACATAGTTGTTAGATGGATAAACAAATACATTCCCAAAGGATATAGCACCAACATTAACGAATACCAGTGATTGTTGAAGTCGTTACGATTTAATGACTTAAAACCGACACTAGACATTGGATAATTATTTGTAATAATTTTTGGAAAAAAGTGCTGATCATGCTTGCGCTACAAAATAATAATAAGGTAATCATAACTCTGTTCCCAGGACATACTTGAAAACGAGAGGTAACTCTCAATGTATTACTTCCTGGTAAAGCATTTTATAAATAAATAATCAGATCTATGACTAATCAGATCACTGCCGGTGGCCAATTAGCAAAAGGATCAAGATGTGGATGCAATGCTTTGTATGTAATGTATAGCCCTGTTCACTTAATGTAACCATGTATTGTCATCATAACGCTGTGCTCAGGACATACTTGAAAATGAGAGGTAACTCAATGTATTACTTCCTGGTAAAACATGTTATTAGTAAATAAAAGAAGATCAGACAAAGCTATGGGTAGCAAACATTCACCCCAAACTTCCAGTTCCAATTTTAAAACTACAAAGATTCATCAACCACGACTGAAAAATACCTATATCTGCCTTATTTTAAACTATTAACCATAAGTGACAATAAGTTCACTTTGCCAGAATTAACCTCAACGTACAACCTCGCGGTAGGATCGCTCCTCAAGTCTAACTCTTATTCGGCAAAGAAAGTGTATGTGGGCAGTGAGATGAAAGGGCTGGCTACACATTTGAACAGCTGTACGCATACTGTATGTCCTGCATCTGGCAATATCAGGAAGGCGATCCCCTCTCTCTGCAGCTAGAGGGATCTGCAGAGCAATCCAGTGAGGAGGCTGGATTTACACGTGTTTGTAAACACAATGCAGCCCCCGCCCTCTCTGTGCCTCAGCTGGAGAGCGGACAGCTGGCTCCCTGAGACTCAGCACTTATGCTCTGTTAAAGAAACGCTGCACGTCCACACCCGCCCTCCTTAGCCATTGTGCGCTTCAACCTACCTTCTGAAGGTCACTTCTCAGTCTGAGCGCCAAGCTGCGGCCTGTAAAACCTTCCCCAAAATGCACTGCAGATGCGTTTTATAGGCCACAACTTAATAGCTTATATGCAGGTCTTTAAAGGATTTCCACTGTTTTATAAAGTATGGGGAAACATTATGCTGACCGAAACTACAGAGGGACAGGTCATATTAATGCTTTAATCTTTTCACTGCCAGTCCTGCTATATAGACAGCAATGTGTGTAGGTTTCTGATGCCTCTAAGGCCGCGCTTATAGTGCCGGCGACGTCGCCCGAAAACAAAAGCATTGCCGCTGCCACGTGCGCTTACAGTAAGCGCGACGGCGACAATGCGACAGAGTGACGCCGCGAACACTGGTAGCCGGCAAAATATGATTTTTCAAGGGCCGTCGCCTCATGTGAGGCCCTTGAACCAATCAAATGTCAGGAAACCCGCTCCGCCACCGCCCGGCAAAATATAACTTTCGCCTGTGGCGACAGCGACGGGTGACGTCACCCGTCGTGTCGCCGTCACTATAGGCGCAGCCTAATACTTACATACTGAATACACGGTCAGGTCACTGTACAATTACATTTGACGCATGCCTGCAAAATCTCTTGTTCAGTGGCACATGCAGAATGAGGAAAAATATTTTGTATTGCCAGCACATTGGGGGTACATATCCGACTACACTATACTAGAACAAGGACTCCGCTCTATTACCCCTTTGATAATGATCGATATGCAGGCACTGACGGCGTTTAAGAGTCCAAAGTCCTAAACTTGTAGGCTGTTCCCTTTATGGAGAGGGTACAACTGTCCCAGGAACCATACAACCCTGGTTTGATTACATGCCGCCACTTCCAAACAAACTCCATGCCCTCTTTCCGTTACATGTAGAGCCTGCTTGAGACAGGCCTGCAAAGCACTGAAGGTCGCGATCTGTGGCAAGTCACGGCAATTAATTTCACGTCACTCTTGTTAACTGGTTATGAAAAACAAAAAAACAAATGGGATTTCATAGGAAATTCATTCGCGTACGGGCCCAATTATTCATAACGCAGCTTTCAACCTACCTAAAGATACGGTAAGAGTCGGGGAGTTCTGCAGCGGTTACAGGAAAGGCATTTCAATGGGCTTCCAGTGCGAAGAAATTAAGAGTTTTCCCCTCTGCCCCACCCCTGCTGTCAACCCTTTGATGTTCACCTAGATGCAGAAGTGTCGTCATATGAGAATTCAGTATGACTGATCACTTTCTTCCATCAAACAAAGAACCATCGCGCGCCAGCTCATCACCTCGCACAGTCTCCGGAGGTAGCTAACTTGTGTACGGGCATACCCCGCATTAACGTACGCAATGGGACCGGAGCATGTATGTAAAGTGAAAATGTACTTAAAGTGAAGCACTACCTTTTTTCCACTTATCGATGCATGTACTGTACGGCAATCATCATATACGTGCATAACTGATATAAATAACGCATTTGTAACAGGCTCTATAGTCTCCCCGCTTGCGCACAACTTCGGTACAGGTAGGGAGCTGGTATTGCTGTTCAGGACGTGCTGACAGGCGCATGCGTGAGCTGCCGTTTGCCTATTGAGCGAGATGTACTTACTCGCGAGTGTACTTAAAGTGAGTGTCCTTAAACCGGGGTATGCCTGTATCTGTCACTGGCAGAGCAGCAATATAGACATTCTGTAGTTTCTACCTCTGCTGCTTGATCTAAAAAAATAAGAGACATGTCCCGGTTGGCCACCTAAATGAAACCCTTCTACGTGCGTGTGGCGGCCCTGGCAGCAAATAGGGTCAAGAGCTCAATTTTACTTGTCATTTTATACCAATGTAGCCAAACACTGCAGGAATGATGTCTCCTAATCAATATATCTATGAATCCTCAAAAGTATTTTTTTTGCGTTTTTTTTTTTAATTGAATGTAAATACATAACAATATAACAAATATATAAGCATATAAAAAATGTTTTAGTAGATAATAATACACAGATAAGATATAAAAGAGAATAAGGGCAGGGAACAGCGAGGGGGGGGGGGGAAGAAGGGAGAACAATAAACTCAAAATAAACCAACTGGTTACAAAAAAAAATGAGGAAGAGGTTTTAAATGTTTTCGGAAATATTTTTTTTTAGCCCAAAACCATTTTTACTAATTTGATTCTTATCAAGGTGCAGTCAAGAAACGTGCAACTATGTCTGCTATTATTTTCTGGTCATAAAAGTGGTAGGGTTGAAAAGCAAGTTAGTTTAGTTTGGGTTTTTTGCCACTTTCTTTTATGAATAATATCCAACTCTTTTGCCAGCAACTTTCTCAATAAACCGGACACCTGCAACCTGTTTGTTGCAATGCATTCATGGACGAGGGATGTCAAAAAATGTAATATTTCCGAATCACAACTCTTTTTTTCAACCATGTTCCTAAAAGACCTAAATTAGTCTGTCAGCTGAAAAAAATCATATGTCTTTAGTTTCTTATTCCCCCATCAACAATAGTACTACTGTCTTGCAATCTTTAAAGATGTGACCCCTCTTAGCCGACACAAAATCAACATCTTGTAAACAAGTTGACAATGTAATTGGTTTCCTTAAACAAGAGTAATCATGCTAAAAAGTAAATATTTGTCTGGTTTTGGGCTTTTTGTAAACGGAGAAAAGTTTTTCTTTTCACGGGGGACTTCATGGCAAAGTGCTTGTCCGTCAAGTGGTTCGTCCAACCACAGGCCACCCTGCCTGTCAGAGGGCCAATAAAGAGCAGAGCAGGAGGTAGGGCGAGAAAAGGGGGGAGCTTTGCCTGCGCAAGCTCTTGTTCAACACACAGACATCACACACTTATGTCGGCATAATACGCATAATAAAAATATATATATATATATATGTGGAAGTTGGAAGCATCGTAGTTTTTGTTGAAAAGGCATCAATCGCCCAGATTCAAAGATGAAACATGCCAGCACCCTTGGTGTATTTAGGTCATAGAAGGGTCGGAAATATTTAACGGACATCATATACGCCTTATTGTTTGTATGACGCTGAACTTGTACTCAGTGCTGGGCAAACTGAAACACACATTGCACGGTCTATATAGCAGTCTTGTATTAACCTCAACTGGAAACCAGATGCTACAGACACGAAGAATGAATTATCCTCCCGTGCTGGAGAAATTACACACGATGCCCGATACAACAAAATGACATTGCAGATAAACAAAAATAGCAGGGAAATAGACCCCCGCCCCCATTTTAAAGGGTACATGGAAATATGCTAAAACATAGTCAACATAAAAATAATAAAATAAAAAGCATGTTACCGCACACGCAATATATATTTCCTACTTGTAATTAGCCACTGCCTCCACTAAAGATCTGGCCACACAAGTGGATGACACAAGTCTTACTGCAAGCCTGCAGGATATGGACACGGTGGTACTAATGAGGAAAGAGACTCCGCCATAAAAATGACTCCCCGACCACACAAGAGGAATATCTTTAAAACAAATCAACCCTTTTGTGTGCGTGTTTTCCAAGTTTTGCTCTGGAGCCAGATGAGAAATGCAAGATGCGGCGAAACAGCTATATGCTGCAAGACGACAAAAAAAAAACAAAAAAAAAAGAAGAAATGCAAATAAAAATGGAGAGGCATCTACTTGGATTTATATAACAAAGGTTTCCAGAAACATGGATTAGGGAATGCAGTTATTCTACACGCAAATATTTTCTAGAGTAAGCGGATGAATGAGAACTCTGCATTTAATCGGTGTCCCGCCAGAAGCGTAGGTTCCTGATTATCTCTCACACAGCAGCAGCAGTGTCTTTCAACCTGGATTCCGCAGGCCCGGTCTGCGACATTGGATCGCGGACGTTTTGCCGTGACCAAATAACCGCCGACCCGTCGCCCGACTCACCCTACAGGTGGAACCTGCTGCTGCCGCCGGCCACTTCGCCGCTAAGGTAAGCGCCTAAAACTCCTACCCCAAGCCCTTACCCTAAAACCACCTACCCTAGCTGCTAAAACCCTTAAATTAACTCCCTTCCCGTAACAAACTTACCTTAGAAGCGGCCAGCGGCGGGGATTCAAACGACGGCGGTGATTTGGTTTTCTTGGGGGGGGGGGGGCACGGCGCTTACAGAGGCCCCGCACTCTTCCCCACATCATGCCTGGGGGGGCTCGCGAGGCCTCTGTATGCTTCTTATCTGCTCTCCGGACGTTGCTGGCGACGCGTCGTCATGACAAGGTGGAGTCAAATGGCGTTTTGACGTCAAATTACGCCACCAAAGCTGGAGAAAAGGTAAAGGGGGGAGGCGCGAGCATAGGGAGGAGGGAGCAGGCAGGGGGCGCAAACAAAAAAGTTTGCGCACCCTTGCCCTACAGGGTTCTCTGTATTTTTCAGGTCATTTGAAAACTGTACAAAGTACAGAAGAATTTACAATGCATCTGATCTCAGACGCGCTATTAGAGAGGGTTGGGGTTCCTTACAATGCATCTGATCTCAGACGCGCTATTAGAGAGGGTTGGGGTTCCTTACAATGCATCTGATCTCAGACGCGCTATTAGAGAGGGTTGGGGTTCCTTACAATGCATCTGATCTCAGACGCGCTATTAGAGAGGGTTGGGGTTCCTTACAATGCATCTAATCTCAGACGCGCTATTAGAGAGGGTTGGGGTTCCTTACAATGCATCTGATCTCAGACGCGCTATTAGAGAGGGTTGGGGTTCCTTACAATGCATCTGATCTCAGACGCGCTATTAGAGAGGGTTGGGGTTCCTTACAATGCATCTGATCTCAGATGCGCTATTAGAGAGGGTCGGGGTTCCTTACAATGCATCTGATCTCAGATGCGCTATTAGAGAGGGTCGGGGTTCCTTACAATGTATCCGATCTCAGATGCGCTATTAGAGAGGGTTGGGGTTCTGCAGAATTTCACAATATAATTATAGGGCTCCTTAACAAACAAGAAAAGTGGGAAACCACTCTTACCGAGAGACTGAAATTTGCAATGTGCTTCTAAATTGCAAGTTGAATGCTTTCTGTGCTTAATGAAAGTTCGTTTTGCGCCAACATTAAATTAGTTACATTTCATCCAAGCTTATAAATATTAGCACCGCGTTTATGATCTAAAATGTACGACTCTCTGCTCATGCCTGGAACTGCACGTAGGGTCTGCGAGCCGCCAACCTCGGATACATCATCATGTAAATGTAACCAACTTAGAGCTGATGGGGCCTGGAATATATTGCACGCCAGTCTCTGGCATTGGACAAGCTATATTCTAATTGTCGCTAAAAAGAAAAACCAACCGGAAAGACTAACCAAACAAGAAATATTTGATGAAACGGTGCGTTCCTGGCTGCTGGCTATGCCCTGCCCGATTGGTTTAGCCTTCTTTCTATTCCACCATAGGCGGCATGAATATTGCATAAGCTATGAAATACGCCGCGAATGGAGGGCGGCAGACAAAAGAGAAAATGTGCACGTTCTCAGAGCTCATTTGGTTTCCCTTTAATCATTGTACAAAATACAAACACATTCTCACCTTCACACTGAAGCTGTATTATCAATGGAGAGAAAAGCATAAAACACGGCAAAAGCAGGAGGATGTATAAAGGATAGAAAGGATAGAAGTGCACATGTGCTAATGAGTGTAATGACCTTTATTGTAAGCAGGCAGCAATAAGGCAGTTTAGGAAGCACTCCTGGCTCTCAAACAGACAGGCACATTACATGAGCTTTCCCAAAGAACAAATAGGATATTCCTCTAACTACTCGCACAGACCAAGCAGCCCCACAAGAAGGAAGACAACGTGAAATAAATATGTGTGTGTGTGTGTGCTTGTGAGTTTGTATATATGGATTGATATAATGATCCATTGTGATGGAGAGGAGGGGGGTGGGGGTGACTTGTTTTAGCATGTCCCTGCAACAGTGCTTTAAACATTGTCCTTTGTGCTGAACCAGGCACGCTAGCAGCTCTCTTTGGGAGTTCAGAGCACGAGTGCTCCGACTGCCACAGGCAGCTCCCTCCACAACATTTGCTGTATTGTTCATGCATTGTGCATGGTCACTGCCAGCTGATGCGATTCACAGAGACTTCCCCAGTCACTCTGCAGCAGCACAGAAATGAAAGACATCAGGGACAATTAAAGGTCTTTCTTTTTTATAGCAAACTATATAGTTAAAGAATACTTAGAATAATATACCCACTTTAACACCAGTTTGGTTTAATCGGTGCTTTCTAGGAGCGGCCTAATTGTAAATCCTTTGGCCTTTGATGTGGGATTACCCAACTCAAGATCCAGTGCCCACTCCTTGTGATATTGGGCAATACATGGTTCTCCCTGTGCCTCAGACATCCGGCATATGGTTTCCTGATAATAAATCCACTTCATCATAACCTCCATATCCTATTTGCCAGATTAAGGAACACGATCAGCAAAATACTTGCCACAAGGCCAGTGAATAGCACAAAGACCACACTGTGTACGTGTGCACTGGCAGACTCATGTGGGAATGTCAGACTGGATTGGTACAGGGCTAGCCCCTATGTTACAGTAACGTCTCGCAATGCATTGTGCGCTCATGTGTTCTGGCCCACACACCCCTCTAAACGGCATTGCAGTTATCACGAGGAAAGTATACTACACTGGATGTTATATTTTCTGCAAAAAATACAAGTGAGAAACTAATCTACAGAGCCCAGTGAAGGACATCTAAGGCTACGATTATACACGAGCTGCAGGGCGGCCGCGCTACCCGGTGACGTCACCACTGCGATCTGGCAAAGGGGCAACTTGAACTGTTGTCAGGACGCAGCCAGAGGAGACAGGGAGGCGTGGCCGTGAGCGGTTCGCCCTCATTGGCTGAACCGCTCACGTGATGCTGCCGTCTCCTGGCTAAAACAATTTTCTATGGCTGCGGCCATGGTGATCGCGACGGCGCATAGGAGGGTGCGCGCGGCACCGGTGCTCGCGATTCCGGAGGAAACAGAAAAATCTGTTTTCACAGTCGGCGGCCGGGTCACGTGAGCGGGTCGCCCAATGAGGGCGTACCAGCTCCGTGACGTCACGGCCGCGCGCTCCCGACACGCCTCCCCTGCCTGCAGGACACAGATCTCTCCTGTTGCAGGCAGTGAGGAAGCAGAGTGGACGCTTGCGCCCTCTCCAGCTGCAGCCTGTCTCCTCACAAGTCTGCCGCTTTGCAGTTTGGCGGCATCGTGATAGGTATGTACGGTTTCATTTGATTCAAGCACTTTGTTTTTTCGTCCGCCAGGCGATTTTAGTTAAAATCATGGCCGAATAAGCAGATTTGACACAGTTAAATTAATAGAAAAGAAGAAGGTTGACTACGCACTTTTTAGATTCTGTACATGGTGACATTTGAGATTTTAGTAGCTGCAGGAGTCTGTAGTACAGTTCCTGGGTAGGAGTTGATAACACTAATACAATGTAAATAAAATGAACAGAGATGGAATATAACTGCAAATATATCATATATACACAACTCTATGACATAGTGTAGAGAAAGCTTGGTGACACATATGTTGAACAAGCCATTGATCATGAGAACTAAAAACTTTATTTAAATCTTGTATGTCAGCTTCACTGTCACAAGCAATTTGGTTTTTACTGCAGAGATCAAACTGGATGTCTCCAAGAAGACTGTAACTCAGTGCTGGTCCCACAAAAACAAAGCGCCATCATCTCTTGCACTGTGGAAATGTTACGTTCCAGAAACATATTTGGCCTTTCTTTCAAACATTTAAACGAGTTGATCATTTTCCAAGTCTAAACAGGATTATTTTTAGAACACTAAAATATTTAAGAGATAAACATGTGAATGTATACTTGTCAAGAAAATCTATTTTCATACAGAGTCCTTACAATGTACACAGCCGCACTATATATTAAAGCAGCAATACTACTTTCCATATTTGTATATGTAAAGCATGTGATAATGTATCATTCTACATCTTTACCTGAACTGGCAATCGCTTAATGCTCCTGTTATAAATCTGTCAAAATCCTGATTGTGTGACTAACATAATGGCTGCTTCAGTCAGTGTAACTCAGCAGCTACAATATATCCTATTACTGAGGGAACATTTTCTATTGTTACAGTTTGCAGCTCAAACTGCTGGGAACATTGGCAACAAATGATCACAAACAGGAGAGTGTTGCTAAAATCTTGCACTGCTTGGGAGGTTGGCTAAACCTGCTCTAGCAGTGGTTTCCGACCTTCTTTTTTGTCACAAGTAAAACTGACTGGGTTGTTTAAACATGCTATATTCTGATGATACACACACATTGTACGTGGGAAATCCTATCATGTTCTGTCATTTTAGACAAGTCATGCATTAAGTTTTTAAAACCGAGCACATTATCTCTTATTTGTTAAATATGAATTCTACTACTTTCTTTATAGACTTTGTATCAATTTCAGAATTCAAAACAAATTGGGAGCTACGAGGAATAAAATAAATAAACGTGAACATATATAAAAATTCTAAATAGATATTTGAATTAGGGACGACTTGATATTGCTACCCAACTGAGGGTATATATACAAATAAATATATAATCTACAGATTACACTATACGTATATATCCATACACACATGTATTGAGATTATATATACAGTATATATATACAGTATATATATATATATATATATATATATATATATATATATATATATATATATGACATAAATTGTTAGTCCAAATAAAAAAGGTATCACCTAATACTGAAGAACTAATTTATTCTGCACTATCGCAACTGGACTAACACGGCTATTTCCGTTATATTTATATATATAAATATATATTGTTATAATATATTTCATACACACACTGTGTATACTCCCCAAAATACCGGCCCCAGAAAGCTTACAATCTAAGTGATGCATGCTTCTATAATGTGCATCATGTATAATTAAACAGCTTCGAACCACAGCGCTTGTCAAAGAATTGACATAGTGTATTACAAGAGGTGGCATGTTTTTTTACAAATAATAAATAGGTCAGGGGTTCTTGTGTAAGGACTATATGATAGGCAATTGTATAAGTGACCTGACTTTACACGTCACCGCTTCCCATTAATAAATCAAATGTGACAGCGAGCAGCAGAATGAGTGAGGCTGGGGTTAGAAAAACCTCGCCAGTGAAATGCCACATTGAAGGCAGCAGGAGGAAAAAAACCTGCTAGAAAAAAGCAAGCCAAAACCAAAAACAAAGTCCTGATCTATAAATGCAACATAGGAATACAATGTGTGCATCGCCGCGATGTGCCTGTGTGTCTGTACTAACAGGACGAGAGAGATAACCGGCAAAGGGCACACACAGCAAATTTCCGTCATCCACTAATGATGATCAGGGCTGAAAAGGGAAGTCTGTCTGTGCCGCTTCCGTCGTCTTCATAAAGGAGAGCCACGGGCTAGGGAAAATGGAGGAAAGAGAGGGGCTCTGCATTGTGCTTCCAACATCAGCACTGGCACCTTGTGGCAGATCAAAAGAGTGACTGGTTTACAATATCCTGTGGTAGCTGGAGATTACTCTCTGCAGTCAGAAGGTATTGTAACTGGTAACAAAGCCTAAAAAGGGCAGGTAATCCCCAGGTGGTGTCTGGGAAGACAGTAGACCAGGAAGTAGGGGTAAGGGGAGGGGGGGGGGGGTTCTCCTCACAATAAAGCCTTCCCCTTTAGGCTATATGTTATGAGAACCAATCATCAAAAGTCAGTTTGTAAGCTGTGGGGGTAGATCGGGTTGATATAAAACCAATTATTATTGGTGCAGACGAGCAGGAAAAAAAAAAAGCAAAACATAACTATCATTTTTGTTCTTAAAAAACATATTGGGATCTCCAAGTACCATATTGGCAGGAGGGGGGTGCGAGGGGAGAGAGGATAACGGAGTAACTAATAGCAACATCTCCCACTGCACTATTTTAATAGTACAAAAAGGGTCCAGATGTACCAACAATGGCAGTGACCTGCTTGGTTCTTCTAGGATCCAAGTGACCTAATCCAGTGACATGTGTGACAGAGATTACGTGTGTGCAGTGATTACACTGGCAGTGGTTTCATCTGGAAGATTGAAGCACTTCTACCCAAATCTGACACTTAACAGTATTCATAAATCACTTTTTAAAGGCAGTTTGCAAACATGCTGAGTGGAGACTTGGGAGAGGTTTGATTTCTTCTGGCTGCTCCATTTTGTCTGAGGATGTTAAAATGTGCGCAACAAGGAGTTTGCAAAGGCAACACCTCTCGCCCTCTTCTCAATACTGGCCCTCAGACAAGGTCCTGATGGGCTACGGGTAAAGAAATCACTTTATTGACAAACACTCCCTCGTTGCGAGTCCCCAAAGGGAAAACAAAGAATTTCCAAATATGATACTCTAACGCTAAAAGCAAAGATTTGACTGATTTTGTATAAGGAATTCTAGTAGACCGTGAAATTCTTTGCAAACGATTGCTTCTTTGGCTGGCTATGTGGGATTGCACCTAACATTAACAAAGGTGTAAGACTTACAAGAAATGTTGCACTGTATGTACACAGAGAAACAGGATGTTCCAGTAACCGGGGTGATTGTCAACCACAGCAAGGCAGTCATAATGGAACAAAAATGACTGATGATTGCCGGACGACTGAAACAGCCGTACAACTCATCTGTTCCACAAAACAAACAAAAATGACGATTTAGATCACACATGCAACACTGAGAACACCCCCACAGGAACTTTTTTTTAAATAGCTTTTATTTCTGTTGAAGCGATTTCTTGCGGCCTCACTAGCTTAGATGGGCAATTCTAAGATTTTCTCTATTTTTCCTTGTTGTCTAAACCACATTCTCAGACATCTGTTGTCAAGTATGGGCTTGTTTGCAGGAAAAAGGTAGACACAGGGACATGGGAAACCAAGATCCTGATATAGCACTGGATAATGGCTGTCTGGGGCAGGTCTTCTGACCCCAAATTAGGTTTGTCCTGTAGAACAGGAAGTGTTGGCCATTGAAAAAACACGTTACTTTCTGGAAGATCTAGTTAAATCTGTTCAATGTTGCTCACATGAAGACTAAAGGCTGTAAGAAGTTAATTTACATTATGTTGCCTTTACAACTCTCTCTTCCCGCCCCCCATTAAATAAACATTAACTCAGCTACTGTTGTGTTTAGAAAGGAAATATGATCAGCCACTCTTCCAAAGATGTAGGTAAATCACACATGCGAGCAGGCAGGCAACGCCATAATGTATTATGTCTTTATATAATCTACAATTACAGAGACAATCGGACTTCAGATAATGCCACAGTCTCCACATTAAGAAGAAATGTAGTTATGTTCTGTCAGCAACGTGAAACAGGGGGAAATAAACCCTACCATACCTAAAAATGAGAAATCAATGTAACTACAGTGTGGGTTAGACCTCTGCCCTAAAGATCACAGTCTGCAAGTCTATAAAAGAGAACCGTAAAATACAAAAATGCAGAATTCTATTTATAGCGACTAAAAATATTATATCATAAAAGGAGACTATGGTATCCAGGTTGACGTTCAAATTACAAAACAAATCTCTCAAAACTGGTCCAGCATAAAGAATACATGATATCACTGCACAGTACATAGAAAAATAGAAATTAAAAAATAAACCACCAGGGATTGCAGCTGTAACCCTTTGAGTGGTGTCTGATGTATTACTAAGATAAAGGTCACGCTGCAGTGCTGCAAAAGTTACCCAATGGGATTTCTTCTTCAAATGCACTCTACTGGTTTTTTTTGTTTTTTTTGCGTATTGTTTATAATCAACACTTAATGCCATTTTTATGAGTTTTGAAGTACCTTTTTATTTCTATAGCAGGTTTTAGCACATGTCCCCAGCAGTGCAAGATCTTTACAACACTTTGCTGTTTGGGATAATTTGTTACACATGTTTCCTAGAAGTTTGAGCTGCACACTTTAAAAATAGATAATGTCACCTCAGTAATAGAAGGATACATTGTAGCTGCTGAGTTACACTGACTGAAGCAGCCATAATGTTAGGCACACAATCAGGATTTTGACAGATTTATAACAGGAGCAGCAAACGATTGCCAGTTTAGGTAAGAATGTAGAATTAGAATACAGAAGAATATCTAAGTATGTAGAATACATTGTCACATGCTTTACATATACAAATAAGAAAATAAAAAAAATGAAAGTTAGAAAGTAGTATTGCGGCTTTAAAGCTGCAGACCAAGCAATATCCTACATGTGTTTTTTTTTTTTTTAATTAAATAAATTAATTCTGTACTATGAGAAAATACTTTTGGATTTTTTATTTTAAAGCAACTCTGAATGACATTTTGAATGTATTATAATGTAACAAGCATTTTTGTTTCTATAGCAACCATTTACAAAGTCATATCCACTTCCTTTTCTGAAACAGGCTCTAGCACACCCCTTTTTGAGCCCTGCCCTCTCTCTAGCAGTGCACCAATTGTAGCTAGTGACTGCCTGGTCACATGATCTTCCTCACAGAACTTTGCATCCTCTTCTGCTTCACTGACAGCCATTTAGTGAACCCCTGAGCAGAATCTTCACCAATCGATCACAGGAGAACGGATCGATCGGCAACATAGCTAATTACTCATCATTGTGTGGATTGTGTTGATGCACATATTAAAGGGAATTTTATTTATTTTGAAGGCAGCTTGGACTGCTGCTTTAAGGCTAGTTTTACAAAATATATGCGTAATATATTTCACCATCATTTCATCCCATTCTGAAGCATTTATACACGTTCAAATTGTCTTTATTTTATACAGTTTATTTTTATTTTTTTACCACTCGAACTGAAATCTCTGTGTGGTAATATATCATATATCATACATCTACAGTATATCTATATATAGCAAATGGAAATATTACTGTATGCTCATTTGCATGTCTTAGACAGGTCTGCAACTCTGCCTTTCACCATTATCACCCAGCATACTGTGCTTCCACTGCAGCGAGGGATTCTGGGAAATGACATGCAAATGAGCACTGCCACCTTTTGCTGCAAATCCATTTTGACATGGACCCATATAAGCTTATGCTTGCTGCATTGCACAGCTTTTCAGCACAGCCTGGGTTAAGATGCATAGCCAGTAAACCTACCCACCGACAGCTGTTTCAACATTTTGGGTCTCATCAGTGTGAGGCTGGTTACACTGGCTTTGCAATTTGAAGCTTGGATAGGTTTCAACCACATATTAGTTAAGTTATGGTGGGTGAAAATAAATAAATACATTATGTATGTATATATATATATATATATATATATATATATATATATATATATATATATTTATTTTTTTAATCCATGCATATTATTATAATCTACAGGTGCGTTTGGGGGGGAAAGTACCATATATGATTTATCTAGGTTTATATTAAAGCATATTAGTGGTACTGTGAAATACAGATATCCTCAGCACTCCAATGGTTAAAATGCTTCTGCCAAGTACATTATGGCATAAGAAAAGGGGAATCCATATTTCTTTTGAGTCTCTCCTCCTTGTAATGGAGCTATACAGAAACGCTGCGCCTCTGAGCTGCTGCTTTAATAACATAATCCATGTCACATGAAATGAGCACTGATACATGTTGACGTCAATATGATGATTTATATAAACCATTGCCTTAAGCCCAAGGGGGAAGACCCTGGGTCACAGCACTCAATAAGGGTTCATTGCAGATCTTCCACATCTACGCTGGCTGACAGGCGAGAATTACAGGTCTGAACAGGGGAGAAACCTGGAGCCTGAATATATCCGTGACTTTCACTACATAAGAACAGTAAAGGGTAATCCCTCCCTGAACTTAGTTATGTCTGCTAAACTTCAACGCATTGGAGGGCTATGCACTTATTTCTTTAAAAAAAAATAATAATAATAATTATATATATATATATATATATATATATATATATATATATATATATATATATATATATATATATATACATATATTCATGTAGTGGTATCAGTACCGTGTTAGCCGAGCTTCAATAATCAAAAAATAAATAAAAAAATAAATAAATAGAACGGTATCATCTATTTATTTTTTGATTATATACATATATATATATATATATATCGCAAAATTTATTTTTTATAGACATATATCACACATACACTTGTAACATACATACAGTAGAGTCCTGGTTACCCGACCTTCGGTTATCTGACCTTCCGTCCTATCCATCACCCCCACCCTCCCTTTCTCGCTTACCGGCGGCATAAGAAGAAGAAGACTGCAGACCACAGGAGCAGCACCAGAGGAAGACAGCTGGCGGCCGGAGAAGAGGACCATGTCAGTGGAGGAATGGAGTTAAGACAGCAGGCGGCGGCGGAAACAGGCAGGAGAAGACATCAAACCCTGTGTGCAGAGCAGGAGCAGAGCGGCATAGGAGAACGGCCGGGAAGGAGCGCACGGTAACACCGGAAGTTGGCCGGTGGTATCTGACTTTGCCAGCTGTCTTCCTCCGGTGCCGTTCCTGTGTCCTGCAGTCCTCCTCCTCTTAAACAAAACAAGTGGCAGAGGACCAAGAGTTTCCATAGGCTGCGGCCCAGTGCTCCCTGCTGCATGCGCGCCTGGCAACGAGTGTCCCGACTGCAGCCGTGATCTGCGGTCTGTAGGGGAGCGATGGGATGTGCGAGGGGGTGGGCCATGACGGGGCGGCTATGGTGGGGCGTATCTTCGTCACGGCACGGGAAGACAAAATTCTTGTCTTCCCTGCCAGCATACGCATCACAGCGCTGTGTGCGCCCACACACACAGCCACTGGGGCCTGCCCCATAAAGGGCTGTGCTGTGTGGCACGCACGTCGCAGCACGTGCCGCAGCGGCCACTGGAGACCTGGCCTAAATGGCAGTCACCAACTGTGGATAAGAAGCAAAAAGTGATTTCATTACACTCTGCTCATATTACTCGACCACTCTGCAGCATTTGACACCGTGGACCACCCTCTTCTCCTTCACATTCTCCATACTCTTGGTATTCGGAACAAAGCTCTATCCTGGATCTCATCCTACCTCTCCCATCGTACTTTCAGTGTGTCTTCTGCTAACACCTCCTCCTCCTCCATAGAGCTCTCTGTGGGGGTACCCCAGGGCTCTGTCCTGGGACCTCTTCTCTTTTCTCTTTACACACTCTCTCTAGGTGACCTAATCACATCTCTTGGGTTCAAATATCACCTCTTTGCTGATGCCAAATTTACTTTTCAACCCCTGACCTTACACCTGCTGTACAGACCAAAGTTTCTGAATGTCTCTCCGCTATATCATCTTGGATAGCCATCCGCCGACTTAAACTTAACATGTCAAAAACAGAGCTCCTCATACTTCCTCCCAAACCTGTCCTCACTACCTCGTTCTACATTACTGTTGGAAGTACTATCATTCACCCAGTAGCCAAAGCACGCTGCCTAGGGGTCACACTCTACTCCTCTCACATTCAAAACATTTCTAAAACCTGTCACTTTTTCCTCCGCAATATTACAAAGATACGCCCTTTCCTCTGTTGCTCAACTGCTAAAACTTTGACTCAGGTCCTCAGTCTCTCCTGTCTCGAGTACTGTAATCTCCTGCTGTCCGACCTTCCTGCCTCACACCTGTCTCCCCTACAATCTATCCTAAACGCTGCTGCCAGAATCACTCTACTCTTTCCTAAATCTGTCTCAGCGTCTTCCCTGCTGAAATCCCTCTCCTGGCTTCCTATCAAATCCCGCATCTCACACTCAATTCTCCTCCTCACTTTTAAAGCTTTACACTCGTTTGCTCCTCCTTACATCTCAGCCCTAATTTTATTTCTCGCTATGCTCCATCCCGACTCTTGCGTTCTGCTCAAGGATATCTTCTCTCTACCCCTTTGTATCAAAAGCCCTCTCCCGCCTTAAACCTTTCTCACTGACTGCCCCACACCTCTGGAATGCCCTTCCCCTCAATACCCGACTAGCACCCTCTCTATCCACCTTTAAGACCCACCTCAAGACACACTTGCTTAAAGAAGCATATGGGTAGCACCGTGGATAATACTAGACACATGATGCATAAAAGCTTGGCCCCCTGCAGACGCACTTACCAGAACTCCCTCCTACTGTCTCTGTATGTTCTCTCCACCAATTAGATTGTAAGCTCCTCTTTCAAAATGTTACTTTTATGTCTGAAGCACTTATTCCCATGATCTGTTATTTGTATTATTTGTTATTTATATGCTTATCACGTGTATTACTACTGTGAAGCGCTATGTACACTAATGGTGCTATATAAATAAAGACATACATACTGTGACATAGTCCAAAGATGTTAGGCAGCTTTCTGCCCCATTTTAGAGCAGAAAGTGCAGGAATAGCTAAAAATGATCCGTTCCACAGCTTCACATTAACTCAGGCAGCTGGATGGAAAATCCAGACCACAGATTACAATGGCTCTAGTTCTCCCTCACCTGCTCTTCTAATCACATGCACAGGTATTTAGAGCAGAGAGGTTTTGCATTTCACTCTCTCTCCTTGGAGCCTGGGGGCTGGGGGTGTCGCTACTCTCCTGCATCCAGTATCGAGGTTGACGGCCTCTCCACGTATCACAGTACCAGAGGATTTGCCTGGACACCCCAAACAGATAAGACAAACAAATGGTTACTGCTGTTGCTAAAAGACTGTGCTGTATCTTGTGACCCTAAATGAGAGAGCATTGTTTTAAGCTGGGGAACCAGTTTAGTTGGCCAGCAGCTGTTAGAGAGACTGATTTTGATGTGTAGTTAGATCCCTGAAAGGGATAGGATTTTGTTTATATAATTTGGTTTCTTTTTACTTGAAATAACAGTGTGGGAAATACTGTAACAATGAAATGAGTGAACTGCTGAATGAAAGTATCTGAGTACCTCTAACCTACACATGTTAAAGCTGCAGTACCTTACTTGGATGAAAATAAAGCAGGCAGAAGCCTGAGTTAAGCAGCTTAATACTTTGCATGATCCTGTTTTTGTATTAAATAACCCTAGAAGACTGTGTCGGGAAGAACCCAGACAGACGTCAGCACTACAAAAGAGGGGCGTTTGTCACAATACATACATGTACCATGAGTGCTCATTTGCATGTCATTACCCAGAATCCCGGGCCGCAGTGGGAACACTGTATGCGGTATGAATATAAGGTAAGGCAGACTTGGGACCTGTCTGAGACATGAGATTGTGCTCATAAGTGTTCTTTATCATTAGTGCAAAGTTCTGTAGCTTCAACTCCATTCCTGTAAGTGGGGTCTGCAGTGCATGGCTGTACTGGCCATTCTACACAAGGTTAAAAACAACAGGCTTAGCTTCTATGCATGTTCTGAGACCCAGCGCATATCAAAAGAATGCAATTATCAGTATACCTCCCACTGCCTCTTTGTAGTAAATAGCGAGTGGGACACTTTTTGTCCTGGAGGACCAAACTCTGACAAGAACGAGGACAGACCCAAACAATATGTTGCCTTGTTGTTTAAGCTACTGCTGGACCACTCATTACAATTAAAAACTGCCTTTATATCCGTTGACTCAAAACGCACACATAATAGACCTTTCTCTCTCTGTGTTCTGTACTCTGGAGCGCACAGGGCTCACCAGGAGTATCCGCTGTGGACCACACATGGAGTCAATAACAGATAGCAGTTACTAATCAGAGTGCAGTCAAACCCTTGGTAAACAATAACAATCCAAGCAAATCTATTCCATTCAACTGCACACAAATCAATCACTTCACTTTTTTTTTTTTTTTTTTTATAGAAATAATTCAAAAACCGCTCTGAAAATAAATCAATTACATTGACGGTGGGCAATATCAAAGTTGACTGCTTTCACGATTACAAATATATTTGTTCTTTGAAAGAAATCTATATTTCTTTAGAATGTACAGTATGCTTTTATAGGATACACTCTGAATTCTAACCCGTTTGGGTATTTCGGCCCACATTAAAGGCTTCTCCTGCCACAAGGCACGTTCTGGCCCTGGAAGACTCCTTACAGCTTGCACACGTAATCTTATTTCATTTTTTCTCCTTCCATTTTGTCTGCAGAGGGATCATTTTAAACAAACGCCATCAAAGAAAAGTCTCCCATACTGAAGTGTATCTCGAGCGGAAATCCAAGTTTGTATATAAAAGAGCCCTAGCCCAGGGGTGCTCAAGTCCAGTCCTCAAGCCTCGCCAACAGGACAGGTTTTCATGAAATCCGAGCTTCAGCACAGGGGGCTCAGAGGCTCAGTCGAAGACTGACCCACCTGTGCTGAAGCAGGGACTGATTGACCCACCTGTGCTGAAGCAGGGACTGATTGACCCACCTGTGCTGGGATATCCTGAAAACCTGACCTGTTGGGGGGGGGGAGGCTTGAGGCCTGGAGTTGAGCACCCCTGTCTTTGGCCACTGCTATGGCGTGTGTGGCGCAAACAAGATACGGCCTCTGCGGGTCCGGCCCAAGTCACTGCCTGCGCGCGCCTGCAGAAAGCGCGATGCGCGACCACCTTTCCCAAAAGACAAGATTTTTGTCTTTTGGCGCGGTGGCTAAGCGATAGCCACGTCACGGCGGCGGTTCAGCCAATGAGGCCCCCGACACGCCTCCCCGGGGGCCGTAGCCTAGATCTCGTCTTTGCTCCCCCTGCTCTTCTCTGACTTACCAAGGCGCGCGTCCCATCGCGACCCCTAGACCACAGCTGAAACTGGTGCATGCAGTGACTGGGGCCGTAGCCCAAGCATGTCGATGTTCATCTGACATCCTCATGTTCAGAAATACTGTGCTTTTCAATGTTCCTTTGCAACAAAAAATTACATTTTTCTTAGAAGAATTATTCAGATTTTGGGAACTGAGCCAATTAGGGCTCAATAAGAATGAATTGTGCTAAGCGTAAGGAATTAGTTTGAAAGATTTCGTCACTCAATTTTGCTTTATATTGCAGCATGATCTTTATTTAACAGGGTATGTCCTGAGCACAGAATATTGGTCACATAATATACATAATGTGAAGCAGAAGAGGGAAGACCAACAATTTCTCAAGGGGGACTATTTTGGTGCCTCTTTCTCTCCACAAATTCAAACAAAGAATAAAAAAAGCAATTTTGTGAAACAGGATGCCTCTGATATTTACTAAATAAGTGTTACCTGTACGAGCTAATATTTCAAGCATATCCCAAAATAGACTTCTTGATTTAAATAAAGGAACAGCTGCAATAAGAATATTTGGGAACAGCACAATGCATGGAAATATGCGAAAATGGCCAAAACAGAGACTGGCTCGCTGGGGTAACTCCAAACCAAATTCTTCTAATTAAATTCTTCTCTTGATGCCGAAACCACAATAGGGTTGAGATCCAGTCACTACTTGTTGAAAGGCTGTGGAACGCATCCACAGGATGTGAGTGTCTGCTGAGGAGAAACCTCGCAGATAGTAAGGGAACAGGAATACATACATGGAGAGCACGTTGTATCGGCCATTGGAAGTCAAGGATGTGGAACTTGCAGATCAAATTCAAATACCTGGATCACACATGCTTGATCATTTATTTATAACAGGGATGAAATAACTCAGTGGTAATGTTACTGCCTTTGCAGCGGGTGAACCCAGTTTAAATGCCAATGTTCGTTCTCCTGTTGTGACCTTAGGCAAGTCACTTATCTCCCTGTGCCTCAGGCACTAAAACTATATAGTTAGCTCTATGTGGCAGGTACTCCGTGTGCTTGTAAAATTCTATATTGAGTGATGCATGCACTGTCAGCACTGTATATATACCCCACACTGAAGAGACCCATTAAGGTCGAAACGGCTGTCTGTGGGTGGTTTTCTGGGTATGCACCTTAACCCTGGCTGTGCTCAAAGCTGTGACCATGCAGCAAGCTTAAGCCTATAGGGAACCATGTTAATAATGGTTTTGGAGGCAAAAAGTGGCACTGTGTGCTCATTTGCATGTCATTTCCCAGAATCCCTTGCTGCAGTGGAAGTGCTGTATGCTGGGTAATAATGGTTAAAGGTGGGGTTGCAGACCTGCCTAAGACATGCAGATGAGCATACATTTGTATTTGCATATATATATATATATAAAGCAACTGTAAATATTACTGTATGTTCATTTGCATGTCTTAGACAGGTCTGCAACCCTGTCTTTCTCCATTGTCACCCAGCATACAGCGCTTCCACTGCAGCAAGGGATTCTGGGAAATGACATGCAAATGAGCACTCAGTGCCACCTTTTGTCTCAAGCTCATATTACACAAGCCAATCCTCAAGCCAATGCATACACACATATATATATATATATATATACACACACCTTGCCTAGGTGCCCTATGTAAAAATATGTAATACAAAAATAGAATAAACAAGGTACTCACAGGTCTTAAAAGGTAATTTAAAAAAAAGAGGCGTGAAGGCAATACAATTATAATACAGCAGTGCAGTAGCTATGGAGGGCCCTGTCTAGGTAGGTAATCTAGAGCAGAGGGGATAGGGGGAAGTGCTAGAAGCTTGTGCAGCGCAGCATGGCAGGGCCTGTTGACTAGTGGGGGGGATAGGGCCCCCCAGCTCAGACGATGCCTACTCTCTGGGAAAACCTCCGGGTTTGGCTCGACGGGACCCCCTGGGCCCTGGACACTTCCCCCTGAAAATGGCAATTAACCCGATATCCAAGCTCACCGAATCGCCCCCTCAGAGATGGACCGATTGTAATCAGAACAAGGGGGAAGATTCAGCATGAGAACATTGCCCACACCCACACACAGCAGGGATATTGCAGCCCTGGGTAAGAGAACGTCATAATGCCAGTGCACAGGTCAATAATGTCCTGTTCCTCTTCTTACACAGGAGAGGTTTGATCCCAGCGCAATGTCATTAAGCAGCTGAGAGGGGGGGAGCTAAAATCCATTACAGCTACATTTTTGCTCCCTCTGCACTGGGGGCCCTTTAATGCTATACACACACACACACGTATGTATTATTTCTATATGTAATGTATTACGTAAAATCGAATAAAGGTGACTTTCAGAAGAAACGCAGCATCACTTTATAGTCCACTTTGAAGGTAAATAGATAGCAATAAATACTTTGTAAAGCGTTCAAACAGCGGCTGTAAAATCCAGTCCTTAAAAATGGTGCAATCCTATCCCACATAGGATCTAACTGAAGTAATCAGCGCTGTATCTTCAATTGTTGCTGAAAAATATCTGCCCGTTAAATCGTTACAAATATATAGAATGTGTCTGAAATTGGTCTTTGTTTCAGGTAACCATGAGGACTGTGCAAAGGGGGGGGGGGGAGAGTTCAGGTGCGGTTTACTTTCCTCCAGTGATAAGGTAGGCCAATGTGTGCACGCCCGCTGTGTGCGTGAGGAGCGGTTAGGTAAGGGAAAGGCGTGAGATAACAGCAATGAAATGTACCCCATCCAACTGTGGAAACGTTTGCCTCCACTGTAACCCAAGCTTTGGAAAGGAAAAAAAAAGTATCGGCTACACTTTCTACATCAATAACCTATGGCAGCAGAAGGGTAACACGCTGCTATATTTCCTTGCATAGTACTGCATATTCTGGGACTACACGGGAGGCATTTTGCTGGGGTAAATGAAACAGGATGCAGGAATTGTGCGTCGCTCAGCAAGGCCACGGCCCCAGTCACTGCGTGCACGCACGTGTCGGAGCGCCTGGCGGAGCATGCAACACTTTGAACCCGCAATATGCGGTCCTAGAGTCGCGATGGAACACGCGTCCAGAAGATATTTGGCGGGGTGTGGGGGGGCGCAGCCATGACGTCACGCAGCTGGTTCGCACTGGTTGGCTCAACCGCCGCCGTGACGTAGCCAGCGCTCGGCTGCCGCGCCAAAAGACAAATTCGGGTGCGCGCAGGTAGTTACTGGGGCCGGCCACATCGAGGGCCGTACTGTGTGTGCGCCGCTCGCGCTGCCGCGTGCGGCAGAGACAAGGCCTAACAAATAGGTTATCCTACTGCAGTGTGGCTCAGCCCTTCCAAGGCAAAGCCAAGACTCAGAAGCACGCACCCTCGTTTCCAAGCCTACAGCTGCGTTGTGCTGCCTCCGAGCAGCCATGTTTGTTTTAATGGCCGTAAAAATGACGATTTCCTTCAAGCACTCATAAAACTGAGCATGCCATTTAGGTTTAATACGCGACAAAGGCAACAAAAACACGTCAGCAATGGGCCTCCAATAGCACCTGGGGAGTTGGCGTCAATCATAACAGTGCGACTGCAGGTGTAACCAGCTTGAGACGCCACGGGCAGTTATAATTATGTGCTTATACGCTTTGTATTTACAGCTTGAAAAGCAGCTTCTGCAACAAAGTCACCCCATGGGCTTTTCTTTCCCTCGGAGCTCCCCTCCTGTGCCAGCTTCTCCTCCCACCGTGTCCACAGTGTGCTTTCCAGAGGCAGCATAGTGCGAGGGCGCACACACCTCCTTAGAACAGACCGTCTTCACCATGCACAGGGGGGGGGGGGCAGGGCAAGCCAATAATCATGCTGTCAATAATACTTACATTCATTTTATTTATTTTTAATACAAGTGTTTGCAGCCTTTCATTACCTTTATTGAAAACGAATTACCTAAGCTGCCGATCAATTAGTTCTCCCGTGATCGATCGGCAAAGATCCTGTTTTCCAGGGTTCACGAAATGGCTGCCTTTCAGTTTCACTCAATGCTTCGGTCAGTGTAACTCAGCAGCTACAATGTATCCTTATACTACTACGGTAACATTATCTGTTGTTACAGTTTGAAGCTCAAACGGCTGGGAACATTGGCAACAAATGACCACAAACAGGAAAGTGTTGCCAAGATCTTGCACTGCTGGGGAGGTGGGTTAAACCTGCTATAGAATTCAAAGGGTGCTCAGTATATTAAAACTAATTAAAAATGGTATTAAAATGTAGTAAGTATTATCGAATACTACAGAACGGATTTATTTAACAAAAGCAAAAAAAAACACATGCAGGAAATTGCTTGGATTGCTCCCTTAACATATACTGTAAGATAGAGACAATATGTGTCTAAATTGTGACAAATCACATGACAAAAGCATTAAGTAAATACCACATTCAATTTGGAGGGGAAAAAAGAGATATCAGCCCCTTTTAGTTTATTTGTAGCAGAGTTGGTATTCAACACTGAATTATGTTGCATTTTTCTTCAAGTAAGAAAACCAGCTTTTGAGTTCTCGGTGTGTAAATATGTACTCAGTGGAGATGTTTGGTATTGGAGGCTTGAGGCCTTCAATTTTGTTTTAGATTTGAATGGTTTAGAAAGCGAAGACATTCAATATATTTCTCACACACAATTTGTATGACCCCTTCAAGGCCAAGAGGGCCAGCATCGCACGACAGTTACAATCAATTAATTCATCCACTTCAACTGGAAAGCAGTAAGCTAGCAAATGCACGCTTAGCAAAAGCAGGACAGCTTACATGTTTTGCCCCAGTCATAGACGGACACTCCGGCCCTATATTTAAAAAATAAAGTACATTCCACAGAGGGAGACACATGGGGTGTATAAAGACAAATAAACAGCACACAACGCTCAAAGTTTAATACATTTTAGCAAAAAGGTTAATTCCCCCCCCCAAAAGGGGGCGGGAGGGGTAAGTAATCTGTGTACATCAAATAAATTCTTTAAAAGCATATCGTGTTACACAACATGTGTTACCAACGCTGGAACCAGTCCGGTCAGGGAACTCTCATCATCTGGTCTCACAATGGGGTCTTCAGAAGATGTCTCCTTCTCTAAGGTAGGTGGCCCCACGCATTTCGTAGCTTTAAAAACACTACTTCATCAGGGAAGTTTCCCTGATGTAGTGTTTTTAAAGCTACGAAATGCGTAGGATTTAATTGCTGCCATTTGCTGATCCACTGACTTCTGGTGCATCATTACAGCCGTGTGGTCACAATCACGGATCTGTGGCTCTTTCTGAAACGGGTGCTTTACCTTTGGCATCCGCTCAGTGACGTCACTTTCAGCTGAAGTGTACCACCGGCAGTTTGGGCAGAAGAGCAGTGCGCTGTTTGTTCCCTACTGGGACCGTTACCTTGAGCTGCTTTAGTCTACCTGCACTACCGGGACACGCAGGTAGTGATGCCGCTGGGTGGAGTGCTGTTACTATTCTGAGCAGCTTTGACTATACTTCTGATTCAGTCGATTACCTGTATCACAGGGGGCAGTTCTCGTAAACTGGGACACTCTCAATTACATCACTCCGAGGAGGATCCCATGTGCCCACTGGCGTGGGGCCACCTACCTTAGATAGGGAGACATCTTCTGAAGACCCCCATCGTCTGACCAGATGATGAGAGTTCCATGACTGGACTGGTTCCAGTGTTGGTAACACATGTTGTGTAACATGATATGCTTTTAAAGAAACGTTGGTAGGGCTCTCCATTGCCCTGTTTTTCCATGACTAATAAATAATCTTTTTATGGGATACGCACCCTCCTTTCTACTTTTTTGATACCTACAGTAGTGCTCTTCCAGTTTTTCTCCTTCTCTACCCCTTGGACGGAAGCACAGCTGGGGACCCCTCACCTTTGGATCGCATGGACTGTGCAGCACTCAGAGTGAGTCAATCGCTTGCTACATGTTTTACTGTTCAGGACTTTATTTAGACAATTGGTACGTTATAGGGTGTTATTATGCTCAATCTTCCTGGGGTTATTGTTAACAACAGCGTCACTTATTAGTGAGCTTACCATCCGGGACTGCAACCCAGCACCTGTCTTCTATCAGGTTTATGTTTAGGCCCCCCCCCTACAAGTATCTGGTTATTCATTCATTCATTTATCCTACTGTTGGGGTCTTTAGCATTACGCAGTCACATGGTTTGTATGTTATTTATCCCAGGATGCACATCAGCAGCACACTTTTTTTTTATATATTTTCTTCACATGGGGTGTATACTTTGCTATTTAGTGGAGCCCTAAAATAATTTCCGATTTTAAGGTGTATTGGATTAGTGTTCTATACCAAAGTCATTGGATTCTAATAGACAGAACTAGGAGGGCAGGAGAAGAAATATAGCCAAGAAATTGCACCCAGACTGACCACTGAAGCAACATACGTAAGCTTTTATCTTGTCTTCCACTGGTTTTGGAGGAGCACATTTCATTCTCTCTGCTCGAGAGGAGAGCAGCGCGTAGCTCCAATGTGCTACTGCCCTTTCATAGGTTGAAAGTCACATGGTGAAAATAATGAGCTCTGTCCATTGGGCAGAGTCCCAAGTCTTCCCCTCCGGCTGTACATTAAACCCTCCTTCATCTTCCCTTGCTTTCAGACTTTGCCTTATAATTAATACTCTCCCGTGCTATTTGCAGTCTCAGAGCACAGAGCACTTTGTTAGGAGCAGTTCATTAGCCGTATGTTTTAAACCCTCACTGCCTTAACCTTGGCAAACCTGTCCCGGGCCGAGAATGTGTACTTTGTGCTTCTAATTACAAGAGGCAGAGCCAGAGTCCTCCTGCCTTACCTCTGCGAACGAAGGCTGCAAAGCAGCTCAATCCTTTCTATGGGGCCAAGAATGAGCAGCAAGGAAAACACGAAGCGACTTCGCTTTCCAAATGGTCTCCAGCATCCCTTAATTGGCTTGTAAATTGTGCTCGGAATTTGGAGTGTAAAGGCTGGAATAAGGCCGCTCCGTAGGTTTAAGGTGTTCTCATTACTCTTTGCCGTAGAAAATCGGTGTAATCTGTGATTTATGGGCTCGTTTTATGTGAGCCAAGTATAACATTGCAGTAAAGTTTGTTATTTTTTTTCCCTATTATTTCGGGATTTAGAACTAGAACAGTGTTATTTTAATGTACTATTTTGCCACCTCTTCCCCCCAGGGTACGCAGTGGGAAATTTACCAAGCTCTGACGCAGTATATTGTACCATGATCCGCCGTTAACAGCCATCGACTTGAGCGACCGTGAACACTAGGATCAGGGTGTGATCCCGAACCCCCCCACCCCCCACATTGGCACGTAATAAATCCCGACGAGAGAGAGCTACTGCTGATACTTTAGTTCAAACTCTGAACTTTGCACCTCTAACCACATTTTATCATAAATAAAATGTAGAACTCATTATACAGGTCAAGAAAAAATAATGTACACAAGACCTTATCGGTATGAGAGTTAAGTGCAGGAAGTAATATCTATTTGAGCAGTTCTGATCTTGTTTACCAAACCGTACTAGCAGCGTAATGCGTGCTAATGACAAATCAGTGAAAAACACTTGCATGCTTGAGGAAATGATTCTCTCTTAAGGCTGTGGCCAGGGTGACGCTGAGCGGGCGCTCACACTCACGCTGGCCGCGATGAAACACATTGCAGCAATATGCCTCTCACTGGCCTGTCACGTGAGCGGTTCGCTCAATTAGGGCGAATCAGCTCCGTGATGTCATGGACGCACCCCCCCCCCCCCCAAAAGAGTGGCGAACGTGCACGTCGCATTATGTCTGAACTCAGCCATAGGTATTACAACAATGTTAAACTCTTTAAATCCCTTTTTCACACCAACTGGAAGCAATGGTGCTAAAGCAGCCGCCTCGCTCCTGTCGTGCACTCACGGGTTAATGAAACCAAGGCCTTTTCAATATATTGGAACTCATCGCACTAGACGCAGGAATGCTGCACATTCTCTTAACAGTACGCTGGATTTAGTCAAGGATCTAGCAGTATGGAAATGGGGTAAGAGACTGTTTGTTTTCGAGCTGCTTTCATGAAGCTTGACCCAGTCTAGACAGAGGATGGAATCAAGTGTGCACACACAATGCTCAAGAGCGCTTTTCCACTGCAAGTGGCTTATAATGGAGGGTGTGAAAATGGATGGCCTTTCTCCTATTTTTATGCAGGAGCCCAGCTTGAGTTTGCACAAGAGTCCAGGACTCATTCACATTCCCCTGTCAACCTGTTCCTGCCCCAGACTCCTGAACCTGGAAGATTTCCGCAGCGCGCGGTGTGCTCGAGTGAACAAGTATGATTTTAGGAGTATTTATAAAGTCGCTGGATACTGACCTAGCCCAGTTTACTGGGATATCAACCTTTATGGCGGGGGAAGGCATCTCTACATGCCCCACTCATGATTGCAATTCATACCATTCCCAATGCTCAGAGTGATGGCACTCAAGGAGGTACGGAGTGCTTTCTTGTAATGGGGCAGTTCCTCCCGCTTAGCCAGAAAAAATAACGCTTCAAAATAACTTAACAATATCATTGGCATCCTTAAAAGGTTCAAGTACCTCTGTATCTTGTTTAAAAAAAAAAAAACACACAACACTATGATGATTCGATGGTCATCCTGTCCCTGTGTTGATGGTTAGATCTATCATGTTTCTTATTCATTATTTTTTTTACTTGACAGCCTTGTCAGTAATTGAAGTGGTTTCAAAAACTTGGAATACTAGGTTTTTCTTTCAGGAAATGTTGAACCTTTTAAACAACAGGGTAAACTCTTTGGAATTATTTTTACCATACTTAGTTAAGTTATGGCGGGTAAAAAAAGTGACAAAAACCCAACATAGCAAAGCATATAGCAAATGGAAATATTACTGTATGCTCATTTGCATGTCTTAGACAGGTCTGCAACCCCGCCTTTCACCGTTATCACACAGCAATTTCACTGCAGCAAGGGATTCTGGGAAATGACATGCAAATGAGCACACAGTGCCACCTTTTGCTTCAAAACCATAAACATGGTTCCCTACAGGCTTAAGCTTGCTGCATGGTCACAGCTTTGAGCACGGCCAGGGTTAAGATGCATAGCCAGTAAACCCACCCACAGACAGACTGTTTCGACCTTAATGGGTCTCCTTCAATTATTTTTATAAAGATATTTAGTGTTAAAATATAAAAGCTAAGAGATAGTTGTTGTTTGGAACTCTAAGTGTGTTAATAACAAGCAGGAGTCCGGAGTTCTATTTTTCCTATTTTGACCACTGATTACTCGGAAGTCCCTTCTTATGTAAGAAAACCGTCCGATAAAGAGTTAACAGCAGAGAATGAGGCTTTGCTTCCGTTGGCTAACACAATTCTGAGTCCTACAAATATCACACTATCAACACGCGTTTTTTTTTTAAATCACATTTCCATCAGTGCATGTCACGCACAGGTCAAAGTGTAATGGTACCACTAATGAGTAACACTACTTTTGTTAGTTATTTATACACTTGCAGGCCCATTCTACCATATGGAGAAAGGGATTGTCATTTAGAAAGATGCTTCTTTTCTCTTTTTGCAGCATACTTGTGGTATACATCTATTTGGAAATATGGTCCAAAGAGCCACTTCGACCAGTGATGTCACAGCAACGAAACAAATGGTGAACCATGTAAAGGGATCTGTAGAAAGGGTAAAGAAAGCCCCAGCAAAAAGTTACATGTGAAGAGTGGTCCTATTGTCTTAACAAAGGGGTTAAAGCAGCAACACTTTATTTCCCTTTTTTCTTTATCTTTTTATCTGTAAAACATGTGAATGTAGAATTCTACATTCTTATCTAAACTGGCAATAATTTGGTGCTCCTCTTATACTTCTCTAAAAACTCTGTGTGCCTAACAAAATGGCTGCCTTCTGACTGCTGCAGCTCATATGTAACATTAGGCTTTGGTCCCGCTCCGGCCGGCGGCGCGCGCGGCCGCGGTCCACCAGCTCCTTGCCTCCGGTATGGATGTCCCCGCTGGCTCCTTCCGCCGAGGCTGACTGCGTGCTGTGACGCGTCAGCCAGCCGGAGCTACAAGGAGCTTGTGGTTTCGGCGAGTGCCGCGTCACGTGACACGCAAGGCAGCCAATCCGATTTCCTCCCCTCTGCTCCGATCACCACCTCTGCTCCGATTTCCCCCCTCTGCTCCGATCACCCCCCCTGCTCCGATCCCCTTCCGATCCCCCCCCCTGCTCCGATCCACCCCTGTGTGTATTTGTGTGTGCGTGAGTGCCTGTGTGCGTTTGTGGCTGAGGGGCTGTGGGGCTGTGTAATGGTCCCACCCTTCACGTCATGGCCGCACCCCCCCACCATTTTGGCCACGCCCCCCCCCGCGCCGGAAAAAAATCACTGCAGACCGCAGATTGCGGTGCAGTGAATTGCACGCGCCGCCGGCAAGCAAGGCGGCCATGCGGGCGCGTGCAGCGGGCCTTAGCCATATATTACGAAGTGGAACATATTGTTCTTACAGCTTTCAGAGTAATATAAACAGTCTGCTGTTTGGAACACAGCAACAGATCTGTTTGTGATACTTTGTTGCCCTAGTGCAGACCTCAAAAAGGTGCGTGTCAGACAGACAGAGCCTGTTTCAAAAGGGGAAGTTGATATGACTTCTAAATGGTTGCTGTAGCAGCCACAGGATGGTCAATACATTAAAAAACATAAAAAATGGCTTTAGGAGTTAAAACATGCAGACAGTATTATCTAATACTACGGAACTTATTTCTTTTTTTACAAAAACATATAGGATTTAAACTGACTTGTTTTAGTCCATTCAATGATTTTATGGCAGGGCTAAAAAAAAAGGTTTCATATCTCTTCTTATACCAGGTCAGAGATAAACCAAACAGAGGCACAGGTTACGAGAGCTGTAGAGAAACACACACACACACACACACACACACACACACACACACACACACGCACACACACGCACACACACGCACACACACACACACGCACGCATATTGCACAGCGCTAGCAAATACAGGGATAGGCAATTCTCTTCCAAACGTTCAAAAGTAGGAGCTATAAAACGACATTGTGCTGCAGTTTTCAAAGTGTTTTAGGGTCTATATCTCTAAGTAGGCATGTATTTCACAGGCGCACTGCTGTGTGGCAACATGACACCTAGCTCATTGGGGGTGCCATGGAACAATCATCACTGCACATACTGTAGCATTACCGAACCATGATCACTGCACCTCCTGTAGCATTACTGATCCATGATCACTGCACACACTATAGCATTACTGAACCATGATCACTGCACATACTGTAGCATTACTGAACCATGATCACTGCACATACTGTAGCATTACTGAACCATGATCACTGCACACACTATAGCATTACCGAACCATGATCACTGCACCTCCTGTAGCATTACTGATCCATGATCACTGCACACACTATAGCATTACTGAACCATGATCACTGCACATACTGTAGCATTACTGAACCATGATCACTGCACATACTGTAGCATTACTGAACCATGATCACTGCACACACTATAGCATTACTGAACCATGATCACTGCACATACTGTAGCATTACTGAACCATGATCACTGCACATTCTGTAGCATTACTGAACCATGATCACTGCACATACTGTAGCATTACTGAACCATGATCACTGCACATACTATAGCATTACTGAACCATGATCACTGCACATACTGTAGCATTACTGAACCATGATCACTGCACACACTATAGCATTACTGAACCATGATCACTGCACATACTATAGCATTACTGAACCATGATCACTGCACATACTATAGCATTACTGAACCATGATCACTGCACATACTATAGCATTACTGCACCATGATCACTGCACATACTATAGCATTACTGATCCATGATCACTGCACGTACTGTAGTATTACTGAACCATGATCACTGCACCTCCTGTAGAATTACTGAACCATGATCACTGCACATACTGTAGCATTACTGATCCATGATCACTGCACGTACTGTAGTATTACTGAACCATGATCACTGCACCTCCTGTAGCATTACTGAACCATGATCACTGCACGTACTGTAGCATTACTGAACCATGATCACTGCACGTACTGTAGCATTACTGATCCATGATCACTGCATGTACTGTAGCATTACTGATCCATGATCACTGCATGTACTGTAGCATTACTGATCCATGATCACTGCATGTACTGTAGCATTACTGAACCATGATCACTGCAACCGTGGAAGCACTGATTCTATTTTCAGCAACAGCTCATACAAAAAGACACAAACACCTTCATGTATATCCCCATCTTTTGCAGTAAGATCACCACAAAAAAGGTACAGATGGTATTATGGATCACTGTAAAATAAAACCATTCCGCCATGAGATATTTAAACTACTACTGCCAAATGCAATTTCAGTCTTTTTTTTTTGCACTGGATGTGGGTAAGTCACTATATTTAAAGGTGTATTTACCACGGCATGTTTTTTTTATATATATATATATATATATATATATATATATTTAAGATTCCTCCACTTAACCATACGTTAGGGCAGGGGTGCGCAAACTTCCTGCGCTGCGCCCCGTGTCGCGCCCCCCCTGCGGCATCAAATGACGCCTTGGGGTCTTGTGACGTCACATCACCCCCAGCGTCATTTGATGCCGCGTTTTTATGGAGCTTAATGGATACGGAAGCCGGGTATGTGAGCCGCGTCCCCCCCAAAAAAAGTCTTGCGCACCGCTGCGTTAGGGCATCTGGTGTCACCTCTCTAGTCTTTTTTTTCTGCTTACTAAATTATGTTTTCTTTTTAAACAACAATCCAAAAACGGAATTCCCTCTCACTTTGTGGCATCGCTGGACTGCAAAAAGCCATAATTAGGATAGTTTATTTGCTAAAACCCTCTTAAAGTCATCATGGAAAACTACCTGCGGAGGTGGAACCAGTGAGAAGAAACAGCAGTGGTTGCTATGTGAACACTCTACTGCAGGCTTTTGGGCCTGTTTAAAAAAAAATGAAAAATAAATCCGCTCGGAAATTAAAATAAACATAAGGTTGGTTGTTTTAAAGGCCATCACATTGAGCTCATTTTCAGTATAGGTTATTTTTAGGGCAACAGCACCTTTAATGCGTTTAATGGTTGAGGGACATGGGGCACTGTAAAGTATTGTTGACTTATCCACCTCTGAAAAGCTTAAAGTACGCCAGGGTTATAACGGCTGCTTTCGAGGAAGGCCGATACAGAAAAACACGCCTAACTTTGCGATGATTGATTCTGTGTAATTACCTTTCCATGAATGTTTCATTGTAGGAGCTGTATCTGTGTGCAGCAAGGGATTCTGGGAATATCCATATAAACACACACACACACATTGTATGTACTCCTGAAGAAGCACATTCAGTGTGCGAAACACGTAACGGCTATGTCATTGTACACAACATCACGTTGCCACCTGTAGACGCTGTTAGTGACCGCCAGGGATCGGAGATGCTCGGCAATTGCTCCGGTGATTCGTTTAAGCGATCCTGTCTGTGTTGCCATCGCGGACAAGTGGTCTCTTCTGATCCTTTTGTGCGCTCACAAATCACTTACTGAATTGGAAGTTGCTGATATTTCACATGGTTTTTTTAAGACATTGATTTTTATACTTACCTCTGGTGAACTTATTTCTATATACATACCTTACATATAAGCGTGCCAATACCAATATAGAATATAGCTTTCAAGGGATACGTACATATATTTTTAAAAATGCAATATAAATATAGGCAACAGTACCTTTGAACCATATATTATATATGCTTGTATCAGATATAATGGTAAAAAGAATATAAAATATTAAATTGGTGAACGTAGAAGTAAAATTGCACTGTACATGCAGGCTGGTTATATATTTTTAGTTCGTACAATTAGTCCATCTTCCAAAGAAAATCCTTCTAGAAAACACAGCGCAAGATGCCTCCAACAGGGTAATATGTTTAATATAAAGAAAAATACAAAAAAATACACAGCCAACTAGACACTAACAATTGTTAAAATAGCATATACTGATGATCTAGGAGATCTGAAAGGCTATCAAGTAAACATGACTGTTTTCGCCCCTCCCTGTAATGTCTACTCAGCACTTTACAAAGACAGTACAGGGAATTATAAAAATACAATAAGCGCAGCAAAGTCAGACAATAGGAAAATAAATCCCTGCCATGACAACGGAGAGCTTACAATCGAAGTGGTATGTTGGGACACTTACAGAGACAGCAGGTGAGGCAATAAGTGCAGTAGATGGCAGCGTTTGGTCACAATGGTTGGTAGGAGTGATTGAGTGTGGGATAGTAGTCATGAATGCAGGCTATAGGGATGCTTCTTTTGAGAGGCGAGTTTTAAGGTTGCTCAGTATTAAATTAGATGGGTTAACACCATTAGCAGGTTAACAGGGAGGCATGGGAGAGAGAGCTGTGCAACCATTATACCTTACCACCTGTTATTCACGTACTAGGTAATCATTTTACCCAACTCCCTGTTATTCATTCTTTGGCAATACTGAAATGTTCTTATATCGTGCCAATTAAGGAGGGAGGAGAGAGAGGAGAGAGTGGAGAGAGAGGAGAGAGAAGAGAGAGAGGAGAGAGAAGAGAGAGGTGTGAGAGGTGAGAGAGAGATTTGTGGGGGTGCTGTTTATTGAGGGGTGTAGAAGTTGTTGGGACAGATGTGTGTACATAGTGGTGCAGTATATGGCACATGCATAGGTGGAGGGAAGGAGAGATGAAGATATGTAGATAGGAGGTGAGTGGGGAAGTTGGAGAGAAAAGAAAAGTTTACAAAGGAGTGAGGAAACCGAAAACAGAAAAAGCAATAAGGAGGGCACAATGAGATGCAGGGAGAGACAGGCAGGAGGAGAGAGTTCCCGGCTATTGGAATAGATGACGAGTAGGATGTGAAAGAGCAGGTGTATAAATCAGGTCTGGGAGGGCAGTGTAGCACCCAAGGTTACACAGCAGCTTAGAAAGTTCGTGTTTAGATGTGAAAAAATTGTCAGAGCATTTAGAACGCCACGTTCTCACAGTTGTAGGGTTGATGACGTGAACAGTCCAATTCTTGTATTCTTCACCTCCAATTTTAACACCACACACACTTCATATGTGACCCTTAAGATGTTACACAGCCAATATGCAGTTGCATTGGCTGTTCCTGGGTGAGTGACAGGCTGATCTGCCTATCACAGAGGAATGTGCAGACATCCTTAGAGAAACACACTATATATATTAGACATATACATTTTCTGGGTTACAGTAGATGTCTGTATAAAACCTGTCTAAGAAGGCGGCGGCGGGGGGGGGGGGGGAACGGTTGAATAAGTGTATAACTCTACTTCTGATACAGAGCCAACATTTACTCTGGCAGAAAATAGTAGTAGTCAGTGAAACACATTTTTCTTGCAGCATGAAAGATTGCATGTTTACATTCACTATTTCCACTCCCCCCTCAAGTTTCCTTCTTTTATCCTCAGTCATGTTTTACAGCTAGGGCTGCGGCCAGGCTGGGAGTGCACATCACCGTGACGTCATGCGCTCTGCTCGGCCAGCCGATTTCTGGCCAGCTACTTGCGCGCGCGGGAGGGTGTGTCTGGGGGTGCTGCCATGACATCACGGAGCTGGGTCGCACTCCTTGGGCGAACCAGCTCACTTGACGCATCAGCGCGAGCGTGCGGTTCGCTCCACCCTGGCCGCAGCCTAAGGAGGAGAAGGTTTCCAAACAGGTTTGTCCTCACAGCTGTGTCCTGAGTGAGGGGTCGTGCAGGCATCACACAGACATTTTATACAGCCTGGATTTGTTAACGCAGGCCTCAATGTGCAATGCCACCTGATACAGAATGGACGTCGTGGATAGTACTTGGAAGATCTGAAGAGGAGTAAAGCTTGGAAATTATTTAAAGCAGCAGTCTGGGTTTCTCGCTATTTTGCATGTCAGGGTTTTTTCTGTCCGTTTGTTTTTTTTAATCTGAACTGAGGGGTTTGCCAGAGCTGAGCTGTGGTCACCCGAGCCCCATGTTCCCAATTGAAGAGTAGTTTGTTGCCCGATAGAAACAAAATGACCACGGGGTAAGGCTCGCTCCGGTGGCCAATAAAAAGTTGCAACGTCATCAGATGACAACATTGCAACATTCAATTAATGACCCCCGTGGCCATATTTGTAGGTGTTTTTTTTAACCAAAACTAGCACAGACAGGGAGAGGGGAGGGGAGGGGGCACAATTCAGATCAGAGAGGAACCTCAGTTTAGGTAAGCTTAAAATAAAAAAAAACTAACATTGTGGTGCGGCGGGGGGCTGGAGAATTTGTAGCCACATGTGATCAGTTTAAAATTAAGAGTAGAGAACGTGAGAATGCATTTACTGCCAGAGATTCTGATCATTTTATCATTTTATTTTATTTTTTAAACACACTACTGGTGAATTTTACAATTAGGGTTGAGATCTTAGGAAAGAAAAAAATAAAATAAAAAATTGAACTAATTTCAATCATATTTCTAAACTGGAACTGCAGAATAAGATGTGTGTGGCCTAGCTGAAGATTTACCTTTTCTCAAGATTAAAAATTAAAATGCAAATCTTGAAACGATTCAGAAATTACAATTGAACACACCTTCGAAATATTCAAACACGGCCAAACCAGTCTCTGCTAACGTTTTTTTCTTTTCTTTCTTCAGTTTAAGGCCCAGCCCTTTTGAGGTAGGAGCTGGCAGACATAATTTATATTTAATGGCATATCTAACATTTACGCAGCATCATGAACGTTGGGGTGGGGCGATAATGTAATTATTCACATAATTATTTAAAATGGCAGCAACCAAACTCCTGTCAGAGGCCTCTGGCTACTGATGCATGCTTGTCATGTCTGTGATGAATGCCTTACCTGCACCAACTTACAAAGCCAAGGCCCTAACATCACGCAGCGGACATATGCTTCTCAATTGGCCCATACTATTCAAAGCACAGTGAAGTATGAATAGGAATTTTACTTTGGATCAATCCAAAGGACAACTTAGAGGACTTACTTAGAGGACAACCTGAAGACGCTCTTCTTGCTGCAGACACAAATCTGGGTTTATTCAGCCCCTTCAGTGCTGGGCAATGTGGTCAGAAACCTCAAGCCTCAATAAGGTAAAATGGCAACATACGCTTCTCAAGCTGACCTCTGACTTAAGGCGGTCCACATCCTTCTTATATCACTAGAGATCATTCAGCAATATACCAGGGACATAGGAGTCATGGCCAGTGCGTGCAATCTCAGAGGCATAATTAAGTAAAAACACAGCCCACTAAAGCTACAGGACCAGATTTACCAAGTGATGATGATGATGATGATGAGTACTGGTGGTATATACTTGTACTCGTTCTTTATGGCTTAGCGCCATCTAGTACATCTGGGCCTTAGGCTTTCAAGCTTCTTACTGCAATGAGAGTAACTCCTGAATGTTTAAAATATGAAAAAGATAGAATGCCAACATAGCCTATTTAAAAAAAAAAACAAAAGACACTTTATATAAAGCAGGAAAAAATAAAATCAATGTACTAACGTATTGTACATTGATGAAGAGCGCTGTGAGCTTGCAGGCTCCCATAGCAAGAACACAAACAGTCTCCCCGCTCGGCCACCTCCACGCGTTTCACCAGGTAACTTGCTTCTTCAGGGGTTCATTGAGCCAGAGGATATACAGCAACCAGGGGAAAATGGCGTCCAAAATGTCACAGTGTTTTACACCTTGATAAAGCGCTTGGCGTGAAATGCGTAGGTGGCCTGCTGTTCCTCGGTTTTATCACGACCAAATAAAAATCATAATTTTTTTATGGAAATCACCCGCTCTCTACTTATTCATCTGGTGGTGCGTCGCACTCTTCCGCTTTATGTCACTTGTTCCAGCTTGTACCTACACCCCCCTCGAGGACGACCCAAGAAAGGAATGGTCTGACTCCATGTTGAGATGGCCAAGCGGGAAGATTGTTTTATATTTCTGCGGTAGCCTGCATGTGCACAACGCTCTTTAACAATGTACAATTGAGTACACTGATTTTATTCTTTCCTGCTATGAAGTGTTTTTATAGAATTATGCTATGTTGGCATTTTATTTTTTCATATTTGAAACATCCTGGAGTTACTCTGATCCTTACCCATATCCAGACCATCACCTTACATCCCACCGTTGGTTCCGAATACTTAAGAAGAATTTGGAGTGTGTGAGTGCATTTGACGCTGGTTTACTGATCTTATACGATTTTTTGATAAACTGAGGTGCACTATTTTGTGTTATTTTTCTCTTTTCCTGTATCTCACGAGAGCTGCGCTGCTGTTTTGTTCTATATTGTGCTTTTGACCCAGGAAAATTAATTTGCATTTAAAAAACGGATTGTATTTTACAGTAGTAATACACGACAATCATATAAATACCAAATACTAGATAATGGGAATAAGTTCTTCAGACATTAAAGTAACATTTAGGAAAATAAGTCTCTGCTCTGAAGAGCTTACAATCTAATTGGTAGGAGGCACATACAGATACAGTAGGAGGGCTTTCTGGTAAGTGCGTCTGCAGGGGGCCAAGCTTTATGAATCAGGTGTATAGTGTTAGCCACAGAGCTACTTAAATGCTTTGTTAAGCAAGTGTGTCTTGAGGTGGGTCTTAAAGGTAGATAGAGAGGGTGCTAGTCGGGTATTGAGGGGAAGGGCATTCCAGAGGTGTGGGGCAGTCAGTGAGAAAGGTTTAAGGTGGGAGAGGGCTTTGGATACAAAGGGGGTAGAAAGAAGACATCCTTGAGCGGAACGCAAGAGTCGGAATGATGCATAGCGAGAAATTAGGGCTGAGATGTAAGGAGGGGAAGAAGAGTGTAAAGCTTTAAAAGTGAGGAGGAGAATTAAGTGTGTGATACAGGATTTGATAGGAAGCCCGGAGAGGGATTTCAGGAGGGGAGACGCGGAGACAGATTTAGGAAAGAGTAGAGTGATTCTGGCAGCAGCGTTTAGGATAGATTGTAGGGGAGACAGGTGGGAGGCAGGAAGGCCGGACAGCAGGAGGTTACAGTAATAGAGACAGGAGAGAATGAGGGCCTGTGTCAGAGTTTTAGCAGTCGAGCAACAGAGGAAAAAGCGTATCTTTGTGATATTGCGGAGGAAAAAGCGACAGGTTTTAGATACGTTTTGAATGTGAGGGGAGAATGTGAGAGAGGAGTCGAGTGTGACCCCTAGGCAGTGTGCTTGGGCTACTGGTGAATGATAGTACTTCCAACAGTAATGTGGAAGGAGGTAGTAGGGCCAGGTTTGGGAGGAAGTACGAGGAGCTCTGTTTTAGCCATGTTGAGTTTAAGTCTGCGGAGGGCCATCCAGGATGATGTAGCCCAGAGACATTCAGAATCTTTGGTCTGTACAGCAGGTGTAAGGTCAGGGGTTGAAAAGTAAAATTGTGTGTCGTCAGCATAGAGGTGATATTTGAACCCAAGAGATTTGACATCAACCCAATATGCCGTGCCACAGAAATGAACTGTACAACATGCACACTTGCAACTGTTAACTAAAATGGAACCAATAAATCAATTTCTCTGATAAGAAAAGTTGACATTGTAGCTACTAAATCATGGGTGCTCAATTCCAATCCTCAAGCCCCCCACCAGGTCGTTTTCGGGATATCCCTGCTTCAGCACAGATGGCTCAGGCAGTCACGGTTTCAGCTAGGATATCCTGAAAACCTGACCTGTTGGAGAGGTGGGGGGGGGAGGGGCGGCTTGAGGACTAGAGTTGATCACTCCTGTGTTAAATCATGCATTATTGAAGTTCATTTGGTCATATACATCTGTTTATCTATCTAGATTGCTTCAGACTTGCACTTTATATCCATTCATTTGTGTGCATAATTTATGATTTAAAGAAGAAAAAAAAAATATATATATATTAAAACAAAAGTAGACCGCTCCTATTACACTTGCAATGTTTTCCTAAAAACAAATAATACCTTTTTTTTTAATACAATTGAGCCAGGAGCCACAAAACTACCTCATGGTCCCCAGGGAGCAAATTAAACTCCATTAAGATAAAGACTTCAGTTTTCCTTTTTTCTATAGGGGAGGAAATAGTGGAATTGGGGGCAGGAAGGAATTACCACATTTTCAGGTTGAAACCATTCTCAATTAACATTTGGAAACATAACCCCAAGCAGTTCCACTCTGCTTGCTACACAGACAATAAGGCTTCACGAGCCAGAAGGCACACATGCTCATAAAACCACTAACATTATCCTTTGTAGTTTAGTGCTTTGACCTGCTGTGGAAACCAAGACGACAACGGAGCAAGTAGTTCCTGGGAGGAGTGAAATGATCATCAACATGCAAATAACCAGCATTTTAATTAAATTGGCCCACTAAAGATCCCCGCCCCAGTGCTTTTGTTTCTTATCTTATTCGTGCCCCTCCCAAAGGCTGGTGGTAATCAGCAAGACTCCTATACATCCTTTAGTGGTACCTCCTTAGCAGGGTTTGGAAACATTCACTTCAATCGCAATCTTACAAATGGACATATAAAGTTTCCTGCACGTCATTACATTGTGCGTTTAACATCCATACATAGATTGACGGTGCCTTCGTTGGTCCAGGAGAAAGCTGGGTTTGCCATATTAAACAGTTCATTACATCAGTCTTGCTGAGTGTTGGCTTCAGGACTTTGGTGACCTGAAAAGCTTGCGGACAGCAACATCTATCAGTTGTTGATCCCATTATTTGGGTCATACACTGCATGCTTGAGTAAATGCTTTGTGGTGTGTTGCACATGTATATTGTTTTAAATCAAATTATTATGGAGTTTTTAGATCTCAAGAAGGCACAACTTGCCTATTTCGTGGTGACAATCATGAGTTTCAATGGAGAGAGAGAGAGAAAGAGAACGAAAGAGAACGAGAGAGAGAGAACGAGAACGAGAGAGAGAACGAGAACGAGAGAGAGAAAGAGAACGAAAGAGAGAAAGAGAAAGAAAGAGAGAAAGAGAACGAGAGAGAACGAGAACGAGAGAGAGAAAGAGATAGAGAGAGAGAAAGAGAGAAAGAGAAAGAGAGAGAGAGAGGGAGGGAGGGAGAAAGAGAGAGAGAAAGAGAGAGAGAGAGAAAGATCTATAAATCAAATAAGCTTTATTGGCATGAAGAAAGAACATTTCAGTATTGCCAAAGCATGAATAATAGGGGGTGGGGTACAATGATTACCCAGTACATGAATAATAGGGGGTAGGGTACAATGATTACCCAGTACATGAATAATAGGGGGTAGGGTACAATGATTACCCAGTACATGAATAATAGGGGGTAGGGTATATCTATTTCATGTAGCCGCTTTCAGTGTAGGAAGCTTTGTACAGAGTATTTTTACTGGCAGCAGGAGTCCCTACTGTATACTGCCTACTGGGGGGTGGGGGGGGGGGGTGCTTTAGGACTGGAGCGGAGCATTCCTGATCTAAGAGACCTAAATTATTAGGCCCAGTTCAGTTTTTCAGCCTACAAAATAGATCTCATTCACTTCAAGAAAGTCACACATCGGTGAAATCTCACTTTGCACTGATGACTTGGAGAAGACCCACATACTTTTCACACGTTTCCTAGGAGTCACACGCACATTAATGAAAGTAGACGAAAATCCTGTGCATGCAACACTGTAGGCACCACACAGCTCTAATTCCCGTGTCCTTATGATAGACCATGGAAATTTCTACCAACTTTAAGTCAATTAAATGTTGACGGTGACTTTTTAAATCACTGAGCCTTTCAAACATCCACTGTTTACAAATGGTATGCACAACACTAGCTGTATTTTATAGATACATTTAGTAGCACAGGCATATAGAGACATACCAGAACACAGTCAGCTACCAGCTAGATAAAGGTTAAAAGTAAAGTGATAAAGGTGTACACTGAGGTGGCCAACTCCAGTCCTCATGGGCCACCAGCAGGTCATGTTTTCAGGATATCCCTGCTTCAGGACAGACGGCTCAATCAGTAGCTCAGTCTTTTACTGATCCATCTGTGCTGAAGCAGGGGTATCCTGAAAACCTGACCTGTTGGGGGCCCTTCAGGACTGGGAGTTGGCCACCCCCTTGGCATTTTTAGCAACACAATCGAGGACAGCGCCAGAGAGGCAAAAACAAATGAGAACATCACTCCAGTGCTGACGATATTCAGAGGAATAGACCTGCACCTAATCTCAATACGACTGAACTCTTCAACTCGAGCAGTCAGCCCATTTGAACAGACACAAGGCACCAGGACACGGGAGAACAAAAATGTCGCTTGTAAAGGGAGATGTACATTACCCAGCATTAGGACCCTGCTGCCTGCGCATCTGACAAGAACACGCTAGTTCAGCCCGCAAGCACACTGCAGATTGCTAGGTTTAGCGCAGCCATTTTGTCAGAAGCTGTAAGGCAATGAATGATGCCAGAAGCGGCGAGCAGACCTCCAGGTGCAGCCCGACACTGCCAGGGGACATGCAGCAAGAGGATCAACTAGTCGTGAAGAAATCAGGAAGTGGGGGCATCTCTGAAGAGCTTAAACTGTCCACAAAGGGACCCACATTAAGTAAATGGCAGTGATATGTTTAATAGCTTTAAACTACAAGTGTTATTTATTCATTTATTTTTTCCCCACAAAGATTACCCTGACAAAGATGGCAGCCATGCTGGGTTCTTGATGCCCTTAGCCTACCTTTTCCCACTGGTGTGCTGACAAAGAAGGAGAAAGACCCAATCTAATAGCCATATATGGGTACATCAATCAAGACCGACACGTCCCCCCCCCCCTTCTTCATATGCCTGTTAGAACAAAAAGGACCGTGCTATTGTGCTTAAAAAAGAAGAAATGTGTATTTATTCTTCACCTTATCGCAGTGCAAGTCAAATCTCCAGCTGTAAAGCAGGGATAGAAGGGGGCTGAGCGAACGTGACACAACACGAGAGGATCGTAAGGAAAGGGTTACTGCTGCTTCTTTAAATAAGAGGAGCGGCGAAATGAAAAAGAGGAAACCACTGCAGCTGCACAAGGGAGTATTGCCAACTGAAATACAGGAAGCAGATTCCTCACTATGTAATTATTGCCTGGATATTTAAAACTGCAGGACAGGAACGCAGGGTAAAAACACATGTGAATGGAGGAAGCCTCGAGGCAGCCCAGCCGCTTCCGTTCAGATCGCTACTTCCGGCCGGCCGAACACAAAAAAAAAAAAAGAGCGAGAGAGAGAGAGCGAGAGAGAGAAAGAGCAAGAAAGAGAGAGAGAGAGAGAGAGAGAGAGAGAGAGAAAGAGCGAGAGAAAGAAAGAGCAAGAGAGAGAGAAAGAGCGAGAGAGAGAAAGAGTGAGAGCGAGAGAGAGAAAGAGTGAGAGAGAGAGATGAGAGAGAGAGAAATGCGGGGGAATGCTACTAATGGGGTTTTTTTTTTAATACATTGGTTTTGTAGTATTAGATAATACCTAAAAAAAAATTAAATTCAACTCTTAGAAGTTTTAATATTCCTTAGATTTTTCCATAGCAGGCTTTAGCACACCTCCCCAGCAGTGCAAGATCTTTGCAACACTTTCCTGTTTGTGAACATTTGTTGCCAATATCCCCAGCAGTTTGAGCTGTAATAATAATAATAATAATAGCATGTTCTTGTATAGCGCTACTAGTTTTACGCAGCGCTTTACAGAGACATTTTGCAGGCACAGGTCCCTGCCCCGTGGAGCTTACAATCTATGTTTTTGGTGCCTGAGGCACAGGGAGATAAAGTGACTTGCCCAAGGTCACAAGGAGCCGACACCAGGAATAGGCTCCCCTGCTTCAAACTCTCAGTGCCAGTCAGTGGCTTTACTCACTGAGCCGCTCCATCTCCTAAACTGTAACAATAGATTGTTTCCTTAGTAATATCAGGATACATTATAGCTGCTGAGTTACACTGACTGAAGGACTGATTGGAACTGAAAGGCGGCCATTTAGTGAACCATGTGAAAAATTATTTTTGTATTTTAAGTGCCACTTGGATTGCCTCTTTAATGAATAATGTGTGTGTGTACACATATTGTCACGGTCTGAGTGTTTATATTGGGGCTTTTTTTTTTTAGCTGCGTAGCTGGTACTAAAGCCTGATAAATTGCCATGTGTTTGAACATTTCCATCACTGGAGTGGATAGAAATACAGAGAGCAGTGCTGTATGCTTCCACAGCACTGTGGCTCCTTCTGCTTTGAGAAATGTATCTTTATAGCCACCCACTCACTGTTACTTGCCAGGACCACCATGCTAGTTGTGTAGATCCCATCTTTAATGCCATCCTTTAGTAATAACGAGAAAATCCACAAACCTCCATGAAGGGTTTCCTGCCGCTGGTTGAAGGGGGCTCAGTAGCATTAACCAGCAAGAGTCCCACTGTATTTGGAAACTGGGTAGTCATACTCCACACCGCTTAATGCTGCAGCATGATTGTTTTAAGGGGATCGGAAGCGGTAAGAAAATACTGCTTTGAATGATGAATCATTAACAATCTCCAGGTAATTAAGAGATTAATTATGTCTGCGAAAAAACACCCCCACAACTTCAACAGATTGTTTCTTCTTTTATTTTTACAGAGACTATAAGAGAATGGATTTAATGGGCCTGCTCTTATTACACGTCCCTTTCATTGTGCCAGGCATGCAGAGGGGGCAGTAGGAAGGTGATAAAGGAAGAAGCACAGACTGGTCAGACAGGAAGGAAGTGCGGAAGAGACAGCAAGCAAGGCCATTAACCTGCACAGAGGGTCTCTGCAGCGCTATCAGCTAATCAGACCGTCTGCTTACATAGAACGTAATGGATATGTCACTTTCCTTTAGGGGATTAAAGAATGGCACTTGTTTGGTTTGTATGTCAACAGCGGTCAAAGTTAAATAAATAGTGTAGGAGCCGAGCTTTGTGCTTAGTTTAGGACACGTCTGTTTTCTACACTGTTAAAGGGCGGGCTTTAATAATTGGACAAGCAAAATGGTTTTCATCAAGCTTTAAAAGAACTTCACGGCTATAGGTTTTATTCCAGGTAAATCTGCCTGTGTTTTTTTTCCCCCCTACTTCAAAAGGAGTTTTGCATTGACTAAAATCTGAATATATACATATACACATTGCTCATCAGGTAATGTGAATTAGGTTAAAACAGTAAAAGGAAGTTTTGTGTTCGCTAAAATAATCAAGTTAATCTTGGTTCGGATGTGCTTATGTTTAAGATTAGCCCGAGCAAAGTATATTTAGGACTCGCGGAATGTTCCGGCAAAGCCGCTGCACCACCCCCTCAAAGCAAACGAAATGAAATCACTTTCTTTAACCCTTTTGTTGCATGACAGGCCTGCAATGCATTCGGCTAAGTAAACGTGACAAGCTCAGGCAATCAGCCTCTCCCTCACACTCAAATAGTTTCATTGAATGAGCCTACTCGTCTCCCCAGAGACCCTGCATTGACACAGGCCATGGTCTGCTGTGTGCACCAGCTGAGTCATTTTATATACACAAGGGCCTGGTGAAGCGCAGTGCGCTCAAGCCATGGTCGTCTTAACAGCATTATAGGCCCCCTGGCAAAGCAGTGCGCTGGGCCCTGCCTACACAACCACTCACAGGAATAAAATGTGAATTATCCATAAAATAAACTTATATTTATTGGTACCTCCAACAAAACCGTTAATTGCCTCCCGCGAATCCGTTACACTATTCTGCTTCCATAACATTGCAAGCAATAAAAACGGCAACATTTCTCTCGCGAATGCAGACATGCCAACTCTCCGCTGCAAGTCGTCATTTTGCTCCTTCTACCGAGTTAGCGGGAGATTTGAATGTTGCGGCGGGTGATCGGAAAATGAGTGTTAAATTCTGGTCTGTGCATAGATTAGTATGGGGCCCCTATGCTCGTGGGGCCCCCGGGCAACTGCCCAGTGTGCCCATGCGTTAAGACGGCACTGGCTCAAGCTTGATGGGAGGCAACTTGCAAGTCATGCAAAACCAAAGTTTAGTTGACTGAACATGGGATTTCCTGCAGCTTTTGACCAACATAAATCTGTATAAATGATAGCGAACATGAACATCTGAAAATTCATAGGCCTTTACCTCAGATTTGAGTGCAATGAAATAACCCCAACTCCCCCCCCTTCCTCCTTTTTTTTTCCATTACCAAATCATAACCAATGGTGACCGGTTTCTACAACGTGACTGCAGCACCATTTATGAGGAATGTCAAAGTTCCTCAGCCAGTGCACATAGCTGCTGTGTTTTCCTTCATTTACACTCCAGGAATAAAAAACAGCATGCCAGGGGCTAATGTGGAACAGGGGGGTACTTTCTAGTTCAGGAAAACTTTCAATTTCATCTCCAAAAAGGACATTACACTTCTTCAAAAAACAATATACATGTGCTGTTAGCAAGGTTAGGATCTCACAAACCCCTAGCCTAAAAATAAGTGAGCATACCACCTGAAATACATATCTATTCAAAAATAGAGGCAAGGACAGGCATTCCAAAGCAAAAAGGTGATGTTTATTGACTCAACATTTCTGCTCTGACATGAGCCTTTCATGTTAGAGTCGAAACAATGAGTCAAACATCCCCTTTTTGCTTTGGCGTGCCTGTCCTTGCCTCTATTTGTGCATGCATTTATTTTGTGCGGTATGCACTGTCCCTTTTGCCACTTTAGTGAGTGCCTGGTTACTGGAGATATTAATACAGACACACATTGAAATACTTTTGAATCATTTTTTTATCACATTTTGTAACGTGATGTGGTATTATTGCATGCTTAACGTAAAACGCAAAGCCAGCCCAACTCCATGCGCGGCGACAGAAAAGTAATGGAGGGCTTGCAACACAAACTCTGTAAACAATCGTGTTTCCAACATACGCGCCCGCACAGTGCCATGGATTCCTCAACTTGGCCTCATCACTTGTGCCACTGATGAAACAAACACTGACAGCTTTTTTACATTTGTAAAGGCCCTTCAGCAGCTGTGGTGATCCCACCATAGAGCAATGAATTAAGCCTGCAACCCAGCTGGGCTTTAACAGAAGACTGCTTTACACAATGTAGCAAGACTATCATTGTCAATCTGAGCAACCCCCTCCCCCCTGCAAAATATGCTGCATTACATTACAGGGCATTTCTTTAGAAAACCTCCAAGTTGACTCTAATGAGCATTTTTAGCAACTTGTGAAGCCATGTAGAAGCAACAGTAATCACTTAGGGTTTCAAAGGACAGTTACTACAAAAGAGAGAAAACACGTTCCCAAAGTATGGACTGCAAACTTTGCCCTGCTCTGATAGCAAAGATGTGGTCATAATTAGAAGCATATGTACAAGGTGCTATAAAGGGGAAGCAGTGGAAAGACGTCAACATCTTTGACGTTGGTTTTCTAAATGTAAAGGCATATTTACTAGCTTTCCAAAGGCTGGACAACACAAAGCCTCGTGGTACTAAAAGCTTGCACTCTTCTTAAACCACGAGTGAGCTATTAAAAGGGATCACCAGTATCTTACTCTTCTTGAAACACACAACACAGAATGTTTCTGGTTACAGGCTTCTTGGAGGGTAACCCCTAACGGAGGAAAATGTTTCACCGCTAAGACATGAGCACGGGCTAAATATCACTTTCAAAGGAGTAATACATCTTAAAATGTAGTACTTGCAGCACCATTAGTCTCTGAAGATCAATCTGTTCACATACAACATACAGTACTCAAATTGGCTTACATTTTGCCTGCTAGTTAACTGCATCATTACTGGGTCCAGAAACATACAACATACCTGGTGGTTTATAGAAAGATGTGAAAAGTGAACACACACTTTTCCCCTTCTTTAGCTTATGTTCACGAGCATAAGGCTGCGTACCTGCTAGCGCTGAGCGGGCGGCGCTTGCGGCGGTTACTTACATATATAGCTATATATATATATAGCTATATGTAAGTCCCCGCTCACGCTGTGCGCGCGCTCATGCGTGGGCACACCTGTGCTTAAGTAAACAAAAACCCTATACTTTCCCGCACGCTCAACTACCCGCAATGCCCCCCCACCCCTCCCGCATACATGCAGGACACCCGGCGCTCATGCTTGGAGAGCTCTCCAAGCATGAGCGCGCTCAGCGCCAGCGGGGACTCAGCCTTAGGCGGTTGTATCAAACTAGGTACTTATTTGGAGTGGATACTCCCAGACGCGAGGGTGTTAGAGGTAAACATGCTAGTCTGTCTGTAACAATCCTATGTACTGCGTACCTTACACCAGGGGTCGGCAAACTTCAAGAGCAGCGCCCCCTGCCCGCCAGCCGCAGCGTTCGCGCCCCCCCCCTCCCCAAGGACTCTGCGTCAATGACGTTGTGGGTCATGTGACATCACATGTCTCCGCCGCAGCATTTGATATGCATTGCCATGGCGACTCTTCACGTCACATGACCCGCTGCGTCAATTGACGACGTGTTGCCATGGTGACGTGTCGCCAAAGACCCGGCAGAGAGCAGGTAAGGAAGTTAGAGGCCTCCCACTGCATTTAATTTAAATGCCGTGGGGAAGAGCGCAGGGCCTTTGTAACCGCCGCGCCCCCTAGTAATGCTTGAGCTCCCCAGTTTGCGCACCCCTACCTTACACTGTACTGTAAGTGTGAAGCGCTTTGAGACCCATTGGGGAAAAAGCACTATACAAAATAAAGTTATTATTATTCAAGTTTAAGACAGTGACAAGCGTGTAAAACTGGAGTCACACAATCTAAAAACTTAACAAACACTATATATAGAACATGTGAGTAACTTTTAAGCAAAAACAGACTATTCGAAAAGGTTCAAAAGTAAATGGCAATCCCACAAGAACAAAACAACAAAAAACTAAAAGCTGCAATAAGTCCCCACCAAATACACAAAATAATTCCGCTTTTACACATTGCCCTACATTGTTTATGTAGTCACATAGTCAGCAAAGTAATCAGCTGGACTTGTGGAAAGTTTAAAAAAAATAAAGGATTAACTAAATATATTTTCAAGGGACATGGAGTGTATCTGATCCCCATTCAATTTAGGAGTATGTTGCTTCACCGTTTCCCTATGTGTACCCATATGATGGTGTAAAATTCTAGTCAGCCCATGTTTATGTGGGACTTCCCTTCTAGCAGGCTTGGCTCAATAACTAGTTATTAGTGCACATGTGGTCACCATGGACTTGTCAAAATAGATTATTCTATTTAGATATCGCAACACTATGTTTTCTCTACTTAAAGCAGCAATACTACTTTCCAACTTTTTTCCCTTTCTTATTTATATATGTTTGTAAAGCATGTGACAATGTATAATTCTATATTCTTAGCTAAACTGGCAATCCTTTGCTGCTCCTGTTATAAATCTGTCAATCTGTGTGCCTAACATAATGGCCACTTCAGTCCGTGTATTGCAGCAGCTACAATGTAGCATTATATTAATAAGATAACATTATCTATTGTTACAGTTTACGGTTGAAACTGCTGGGAACCTTTGTAACAAATGATCACAAACAGAAAGTGTTGCAAATATCTTGCGCTACTTGGGAGGTGTGCTAAAACCTACTATAGCAGTGGTTTCCAACCTTTTTTTGGTAAGGACCCCTATAAGAAATGAGGAACACCAACCCCCTCTAATAGCGTGCCTGACATCAGATGCATTATTGTAAGGAACCCCAACCCTCTCTAATAGCGCGTCTGAGATCGGATGCATTGTAATAAACCCCAACCCTCTTTAATAATGTGTCTGAGATCAGATGTATTGTAAGGAACCCCGACCCTCTCTAATAGCGCGTCTGAGATCAGATGTATTGTAAGGAACCCCAACCCTCTCTAATAGCGCGTCTGAGATCAGAGGTATTGTACTGTCTCCAGTATTTGGTACAATTTTAAAATGAACTGAAAATTACAGGAAACCCTTTAGGAATGCCCGGGGTACACAAGGGTTCCTAGGAACCCTGGTTGAAAAACACTGTGCTATAAAAGTCAAATAATGCTTTAAAACCCATTAAAAATGGCATTGAGTTGAATAAAAACAAACAAACAAAAACAGTCACTATTATCTAATACTACAGAACTGGTTGAAACAGCAACCCCCACCCCCCCCCCCCAAAACACACAAATATAAGATTTCACAGTACTGATTAAGTGGATCATCCATTTTAAGATGCCACCCACACTGTACAAAAACCTGAAAATCAGAATACTATGAAGTATATAGGGCTGTTCAAATATTTCCAACACCTCTACTTCAGTGAGTAAGAAGCTAAAAGAAGCTGTGGAAGTGGTCATTTACAGGCACTAATAAAAGCTACACTACAAGAGCAACACACCAAGAAAACAAGTCACTCCTGTACCAGAAGCTGTATTTGTATAATACGGTCTCTGAGGGTGACAAGTCCTAGTATAATCATAATAATAGCATGTTCTTGTATAGCGCTGCTAGTTTTGCGTAGCGCTTTACAGAGACATTTTGCAGGCACAGGTCCCTGCCCCATGGAGCTTACAAACTATGTTTTTGGTGCCTGAGGCACAGGGAGATAAAGTGACTTGCTCAAGGTCACAAGGAGCCGACACTGGGAATTGAACCAGGTTCCTCTGCTTCAAACTCAGTGCCAGCCAGCACTCACTTAGCCGCTCCTTCTCCCTCTATTCCTTCTATTATGCAACAAAGACCACAACTAAAAGGCAAAAAAAGAGAGTGTAAGATGAATGGAAAGTTTTTAAATGGTTCACTTGAGAAAGCGTCTGTCACGTGGGATGTTGTCCCGTGAAAGGGTCATACACCAGGAAATGAAAGCAGGATGTGAGCCCTGCCCAAAAGTAAAAAATATCCACTTTTTCCCATCAACTTCCAATTTAGAATTCAGTTTAACCGCTAGGGACAAAAGGTTAGATGCATGGTCCCTCTAAACAATCTGCCACTGCTCTCAAGCACTAGTTACTAAGGAGAACTATATCTCATGCCCTTGGCCTGCACAGAAAATGGAACAATGAGGTCACTAGGCAATCACTGCTGGTAATGACGAGGGTTTGCTAGATTACGCGTTTTGCCCAGTGTTATTTATACAAATGTTTTACCAGGAAGTAATACAGTGAGCGTTACCTCTCGTTTTCAAGGATGTCCTGGGCACAGAGTTATGGTGACAATACATGGCTACATTAAATGAGCAGTGGAAATGCGTTCAATTTACAGACATTTCATGGATGGTTAGAGATAATATATGATTATGGGCGTATGTAACTGTTACAGACAAGGTTAAAATTGTCTCACAATAGGTAGGATAGTCCTGCAGTGTGTTGTGTTAGAATACTTTACCCAACCCAGTACCCAGCAGCGAATGGCAGAAAATGGCTAACACACCCTGTGGTGGCCGCCTTTGGGGCGACACAGATGTAGACTGAAGGAGTTCTGAATGAATTCAGCTGGCTGATATTATGACTGACTGTCCACCAAAATCAAGTTATTTGTTGACTATGCCATACTTCAAAACTGCCAAGAAATCTTTCAATCAAAAGGGCTCTCTAGCAGAAACAAATCCTTGGCCAGGACCACTTGGCAGAGAAGAGTTGGCCCGATTTCCTTCATACTTAATTTTCTCCATAACTTCATCGTCCATCATCATCACAAAGATGTTTAGGAGCGAATAAAAGAAAAAAATCATGAGACTAAACAAGAGGTCTGCTTACCTACTCTGTGCTACAGAGCTCCAGGTTCAACCATAGCTAGTGACCTCTAGTCACTAACACTACAGCTAATCGAAATGATGAACCGTCACCAAACAAAGTACTCTGCTAAATGCTTTGCAAAGGAGAGATACTGGGTTTGCAGCATCTGAAAAACGCTGTATGTATGATTCACGAGGGCTCAAGCCTGGCAGGCATGCATATATTTTACAATGGGGGAGATGTCCGAGATGATGATTGGAAAAAAAAAAAAAAACACATAGGGAAGAATCTAGTTATAACGAAAAATTGCCCCGGTGCTACAATTACCTTCATATTGCACATGATTGTTTGCAAATACAAAACAACCAGGCGTTTCCATTACATGGCTTCCAGAAAACAGGATGGATAATAATGTTATACTTACATGGTATACTAGAATATCCCAAATACTGCCATCATGAGATTTCCAACTTTATGATTTGCAAGGAGAAGATGGCCTTTTACACCCAAAACTAAGTGACAGTGCAAAGAATGACTGATGAAACGACCTAGGGCAACGTTAACATTAAACCGATTTAACTGGCAAAAATCTGATGTAGGAAAAATAAGAAAAATGTAAATATAGTCATTTAAAATGAACAAGTGACGTCCTAAGCTTAGGACTGTCATTTGTTTTCCGTGCATGATTTAACTCATTATGGTAAGAGCATATACAATTTCTTGTTGTAACCAGATGAAACATCACTGGGTGGTTAAACTCATTGTAAACACTGGTAAGGTTCCAACTGCTATGCACTAGAAATTTTATTTTAACTGCTGTGTCTCACCATTTACTTCATGCATTACTGGCTATGGAGAGCTGCTGAATTAGGCCCCGTCCATAGTGTGAGCGACGAAAACAAAAGGCCGTAAGGCAATGCGCACGGCCATAGAGTGTGCGTGCACAGAACAACAGGGCGGCAGATACTTCGCGAGACATATTTTTATTTTGCTGCGCGATGGCCGCGTCACCTGCGCGGTTCAGCCAATGAGGGCCAACCGCTCACGTGACATCACAGGGACGCCTTCGCCACACTCCCCGTCATGCAAGCCTACCGGCCAGGGATTGCTGCTAGTACAGGCGCGCGTGACGTAAGGCACACTATATCACAGGCCTTAGGCCGCGCTTATAGTGCCGGCGACGCGATGTCGTGTCAAAACAAATGCATTGCCGCCGGTGCGTGCGCTTATAGTAAGCGTGGCGCGATGGCTTGATCGCGATCGCTGGATGTCATCTCAATTTGATTTTTCAGTGACCGCAGCCCGACGTCGCCGGCACTATAAGCGCAGCCTAAGGGCTGTTATATACAGCATGCGGCCGTGCGTGCCTATGCGAACGCGCCGCATGCTTTTCCTGTGTATAGAGCCGGGAGCTGCAGGTAATGTGTGTGTGTGTGTGTGTGTGTGTGTGTGTGTGTGTGTGTGTGTGTGTGTGTGTCCTAAATAAGATTTTTTAAAGAAAAAAAAAGTTTAATAAATATTTTTTTGTTTTGAATCCTTGACACACACACACACACACACACACACACACACACACACACACACACACACACACACACACACACACACACACACACACACACACACACACACACACACACACACACACACACACACATCCACACACATTACACACACACATACATACATTTGAGCGCTGGCAGCGGCGCTAAAAGACGATTTTCCTCATCTTCGCCGCTGTCTGTCGGCTCCCCTCTCCCTGCCGTGCGCGCCCCTTGTATAGAAAGGCTGACTAACGTCAGCCACCTAAAAATCCGCGCGCGCGCACGGCATAGCATGCGCCCGGCACTATAGAACGTGCCTTAGACAGCAGGCCTGGATGGCATTGTCTGTGTTCCTTCCCAAGCCCAAAACATTCTTGAGCTAGAATTCCATGCCACGTTCAGTCATTATCCTGCAGTAAGGGAGCCAGGTAATATATTCATACCATATCATTCTAAACATTACAGGCATCACTTTGGTTGCACAAAACTTTACTCTACACAATGCAAAAATACAACTATTTTGGAAGGAAGACAGTACATCTACTTGCAGCAGCAGCGTATTAGGCTTATAGTACTTGCTATGGTGACGTCGCACAGCACCGTAGCAAGCACATGCAGTCCGTCACGGGTGCCCATAGTGGGCGCAATCACAACGGCGCTGCAGAGCGACGGAGCGGTCACGATCGCATGTAGTCAAAGGATTTTTACTTTTTCGGCGATAGCCACGCGACGTCAGCGGCACAGCCAATGAGGGTGAACCGCTCACGGCCACGCCTCCCGGTCGCCCTCTGGTCTTCTGCACCAGAGTGCACGAATCGCCATTGCAATGGCGACGGCTGACGTCACGCGGTCGCGTCGCCGTCTGCCTTACGTCACACCGAGATTCAGATAAAGGCAGTAAATGGGTTAAAACATCTGTATAGGATGACAAGCATGATGTATGCCTGCTCTCAATAGCAGCAATATCACTAACTTGGCAATTGTGAATGAAGTTGCTGAGTAAGTAGGACTCTTGTTTAGACATTTAAAACTGCAAGCTGTGACACGCAGACATCCTGACTGCCATTAACCACAATAGTAAAGCGAGATCAGCAATGCTATATATAGAAAGACAATGCACGAGCAATGGGTCCCAGCTACAAAGGGCCTCCAATTTCAACCTTTAATGCACCTGCTGTATACAAAGCCGAACAAATAGTTCATCCAGTCAAAAAAAAAGGCAAAAAAAAAAACAAATTTTGGACAGCTAGAAAAGGCCATAAAACTAGACAGAAGACCTTGCAATAATTGGTAACCAAACAACATATATTTTATGCATATTCTAGAGCTTTCTTTGTGGTGTTTACAAATCTTATTTCGATGCCTAATGCATATTGAGTTAAGGGACTTTTCCGAGGTCAACCAGAGCTAGTTCAGGGTCAAGAAACCGTGCATTACATAAGCTGATCTTTTTAAATGAAACGTGAACATGGAAATACAGCACAATCAAGGAAGGGTAGCAACAATTAGTACTGTAATTGTGAAAGACTTCATTATAAGATACTGGCTGACTACATTGAAACTCCTACGAGCCTAACTTTCTTTTAAGTGTAAAACACTTAAAAAACACATTTAGCTCTATCAGTGTCACCCTACGATGTAAAACATTTCCACTAGTATTAAATTGGTCATGTTTTCTAAACTACCAATAGGCTCTAAAAAAATTTGGCAGATGACGTATAATAGGTATAATAAGAAATATCCCAAATATGATTCCCACGGCATGAAAGGCTGATCCGTATCTGCCTTTTGCTTTGAGCAGAGCCCTACAGGCAACATGCCCAAGTAGAGCTATGCGAACAATAAAAGAACAAACACGGCTCTGCAACTGGGGGGCTTTTTATATTTCCTGTTTTCGCCATCGCCAATTTGTCCAACCGTAAGGAAATATTTCACAGGTTTCACCACATCACATGCAGATAAGAAACTCTGACAGAAGGATTTGCCTCTTCTCTCAATGTTTCCTTTTTTTGGTCTCAATATTTCTTCATAGATCATATACTATTAGCATGCGCTATATTTATTTATTTATAAAATATTTTACCAGGAAGTAATACATTGAGAGTTACCTCTCGTTTTCAAGTATGTCCTGGGCACAGAGTAAAATAAATAAAACATGGTTACAAGTACAGTTACATAAATGAACAGGGTATACATTATATACAAGACATTGCATGCACAGTTAAAGAAAATATATATTATGGGCGAAGGAAACAGTTACAGGCCAGATTAAAATGTGAGACAGCCTTAGATTTGAACTTAAAGGACTTATGTTTAAGGAATTAAAAAGGACTACTGCTACGTGCACCCCAAGACTTGAACAATCTGCCGGAGACTCTCACAGCCACCACCAGTCTAAGTTCTTTCAAATCTAAGGTTGTCTCACATTTTAATCTGGTCTGTAACTGTTAAATACGCCTATAATATATATTATCTCTAACTGTGCATGCAATGTCTTGTATATAATGTATAACCCTATTCATTTATGTAACTATGTACCCATGTATTATTTTACAAACTCTATGCCCAGGACATACTTGAAAACGTGAGGTAACGCTCAATGTATTACTTCCTGGTAAAATATTTTATAAATAAATACTTCGTCCTAATCTCATGACTTTTTTTACATGAATGTATTTTGCAGATTTTAAGACGGTAGATACAGTTTGCCTTTTATCTTTTCCCCCAAAAACCTAAAAAGCAGGAATACACTAAATCAGTGTTTCCCAACTCCAGTCCTCAGGGAACCCCAACAGGTCAGGTCTTAAGGATATCCCTGCTCCAGCACAGGTGGGTCAATCAGCGGCTCAGTCATTTTGACTGAGCCACCTGTGCTGGAGCAGGGATATCCTTAAGACCTGACCTGTTGGGGTTCCCTGAGGACTGGGACTGGAGTTGAGAAACACTGCACTAATGAAACAAATGTACAAATGCTTATATGCTGTGTATGGCCCAAAACAGCAATGAAGTTGACGTGCTCCAGCTCAGTCTGTGTGCACTTCCTTTTCACACTCAGGCAGACAAAATGAAAGCACCATTTTGTCTTGATTCAATAACTTTTCCAAAGCGCCAACAAATATATGGCAAGATCGCTCCCAGGAGCAGTTTCCTTGAAACGGATTTGACAGGACTAGGCCTAATTAAACTCCATAATTCAACGAGGCACTTCCTTATTCTGGCTGTGAAACCAGTGATGGCTATGCAAAACATAGCCGAATGTGCCCACTGAATACTTAATTTTGCTTTGCTAAACCATGCAAGCTGTGTGTAATTTTCACCAAAATACATCTATAAAACATTATACAGGCCCATAAGTGATAATTTACAGTCTACCATGCAAACCACCTCATAATCCCGGGTTATAACCTAGATTTTATTTCATAACACTGTAAAACAACTATACCCTTAGTGAGTACGCATATCAGAATTGTCTTCCAATGCTTGGGGGACAGAGGGGGCAAAACATCAATTGAACTTTGCATCACACAAACATTACCAACGACATTAACATCTACAGCAATTTTCTAGAAAGGATTTTCAGCTCTATAACAAAAATATAAAAAACTAAACAACATTATCACAAGCAAATGGGAAGCGTTCAAATAGAGACATGACCAGAGTTTCCCACTGTCACCTAATTCAGACAATGTCAAAGGGAACCTTCCTTTGGTGTGGCGGGATCTCTGTTCCTACCGGTCACCTAACCCAGTAAAAACTAAATCGGGCCAGACTAGGTTTCTGAGGAAACCAATCAACTTGCTATGCATATGCAAAAAAGGTGCATTAACCTGTGTGTACATGCATGCGCTATGCATATGCAAAAAAGGTGCATTAACCTGTGTGTACATGCATGCGCTATGCATATGCAAACAAGGTGCATTAACCTGTGTGTACATGCATGCGCTATGCATATGCAAACAAGGTGCATTAACCTGTGTGTACATACATGCGCTATGCATATGCAAACAAGGTGCATTAACCTGTGTGTACATGCATGCGCTATGCATATGCAAAAAAGGTGCCTTAACCTGTGTGTACATGCATGCGCTATGCATATGCAAAAAAGGTGCATTAACCTGTGTGTACATGCATGCGCTATGCATATGCAAACAAGGTGCATTAACCTGTGTGTACATGCATGCGCTATGCATATGCAAACAAGGTGCATTAACCTGTGTGTACATACATGCGCTATGCATATGCAAACAAGGTGCATTAACCTGTGTGTACATGCATGCGCTATGCATATGCAAACAAGGTGCATTAACCTGTGTGTACATGCATGCGCTATGCATAACACCTGGTCCATGAGGAGAGGATTGAGAACCGTAAGCTCGGTAAAGGGTGTGGTGAGCAAAGCCAGTGTGGGAACCCGATATGCAATATTTAGATTATGGATAATAAAAACACATACGTTTGAAGTCTTACATGAAAACGAAGTAAGAGGGGGGAAGTAATCTAACATTTTGGACCGTAATAAGCTACCAAAATAAATAGCACTCCCTGCGCCTACTGTTCTTTAGAATCTAAAGGGGGAGGGGGCGGAAGGTGGAGGGGGAGAGGAAGGGGGACTCGCACAGCTCCGAAAACTGCTACTGGAGTTGTAACGGTCATTTAAGTCAAGCGCTTTCTGCAGGTAGTGACTGGGGCCAGCCCCATAGAGGGCTTATCCGGGTTCTACCATATTACATAGAAAGGGAAAGTTGGCGAATATCAAAGAAACATGGCAATTCTGAACAATTTAAAATATTTTGATTTAGAAGAAGAATTCTAGAACAGATCACTGATGGTGAAGTGGAGTGAGACAGCCTTCCAGTGAGTCAGACTCACTCTATGAGGACAGACCCTTGTTACACCTTAAATATGTTCACAATAAACACAAGGATGTGTGCTGCAAACATAAGAGGAATACTGCAGCAAAGTGCCTCACACAGGAAAGCACAGGTGCAAGCGTCAGGGGCAGAGAGCAGAGTGAATGGGGAAGGCAGCAGCAAAAGGAATAATGGAACAGCTGAAAGAATTAGAAGCCGGTTGCTATGCGGCTTTCTTCCTGCACAAAATTAAAATGCTTAGAGGGGGCGACCAACATACACAGAAAGCAAACAATCTAAAAATACCAGGGCAGCGACAAAGGGAAGAACTCGCATTCCTGTGCAAGAAAACAAATGAGCAACAAGGTGCCTGGCCCCAGAGCCCGAGCAAAGCATGGATGTCAAATGGAGGCGGGGAGGATAGCATAGTTATTGTGAACATCTGTGAAGGTGCCGTTTCAATGGATTACGGGTGATGCATTCCAGTAAAACTGCAGGTGTCTAGACTCTAGACAACATGAACTTCTTTGTTTCAATAAGGCAATTTCAAATGCATATCTACCAATAACCATTCTCAATGACCTTCAAATGCCATTGATAAAGAAAATCATCAGTCAACATCACACTGCCATTGCAAGCAAACACAACTCAGTTGTAGGTTATTATAGGCGTTGGTAGGGTTGATGAACCTTTCTTTTTATCCGTGTTGGAATAAACTAGAAGGACCAATGCAACGTGAAGCAGACCATTCCAGCACTTACAGGGTTAATGACATTATTTACCTGCCTGGCATATTACGGAAACTATGATACCTATTGGAGTACACGGCTGGCAGCGTTTGAAGCACAATGGGAATCGATCCTCTTCAAAAACATGATGGTTAAAGATGATATGCAAGAAACTGGTTTTGTAAAAGGTTATGACTTCTCAGGCAATGTGCTTACTACGTGCATGAAACCATTTGAACGAGATAGGGTTGGTTATATATCACAGGAATGCAAAGATGAACCCCAGGCACATAACTGGGCTCCTTTATAGCAGACACGTAGTAATAAGTACGGTATATTTTACATATAAACATTAACAGCCCTTCTTTCATTACAGGTATTTCTCAGAGGAAAGCAATGGGTTTACGTGGCACTGCTTAAACTCAGAAATCAATTAGCATTTTGAAAATGGTGGCACAGATCTGCAAATACCATTGTATTGTAAAAAAACAAAAACAAAATGGAAATATAGTTTGGTAAACAAACACACAGTCATACTGCATACCTCCAAAGAGCATCATACTTCAATGTCTATATAGCAGTGGTTTCCAACCTTTGTTTGGTTAAGGAACCCCAACCCTCTCTAACAGCACATCTGACATCAGATGCATTGTAAATTCTTCTGTATTTGATACAATTTTAAAATGACCTGAAAATTACAGAGAACACTTTAGGGATGTCTGGGGAACCCACGGGGCTCCTAAGAACCCTGGTTGAAAAATACTGATCTCAGTGTGTGAGCCTGCTTCTCATTAACTGAAATACTGCCTCGGCTGACAGTGAGCCTTAAGCGGCAATAACAGTGTTGTTTCTTTCCAAGACCAGTAATTGGTGGTATAGATGGAAAGCCACCGCACTAAAGTGATTAAGGAACATCAAGAAGTTCAGAAACAAATGAAAACTCAATTTTGCCGAGATACAGTATGTTTTTTATTTTAAATACCCCGTTATGGCCAACGTGCTGAATGCCGCTTGTTTGGGAGACGGTCTCCTAGTGCACATATTCCTTTCACCGCTATGTTGGAGGAAGGCAGAATTTCACTTCACGCCGTAACTTTTAATTGGAGGTGCGGAGTATGTAATACTTTCTATAGAATGCTAATTTCTGGCTAATCTGACCCCTTTTCGCTAGATAGATTAAAAAAAACAAAAAAAAGGTTAATTGATCACAGGTCTGGGCCGCATTCAGCCCACTACACTGGCACTTTACCAACAGGAAGCCTTTGTATGGCAGGGGGATAGGGCTTTGGAAACAGAGCAGGTCACGATAACCTGGTCATTGTTAAACTTTAGGGAGCCCAAAAAGACTTAGCTACATAATATACATTCAATGTTCATCACACACATAAGTTACAAGCAATACAGGCATACCCCGGTTTAAGGGCACACACTTTAAGTACACTCGCGAGTAAGGACATATCGCCCAGTAGGCAAACGGCAGCTCGCGCATGCTCTTGTCAGCACGTCCTGAAAAGCAATATCTGCTCCCGACCTGTACCGAAGCTGTGCACAAGCGGGGAGACTATAGAGGCTGTTACAAATGTGTTATTTACATCAGTTCTGCACGTATATGACGATTGCAGTACAGTACATGCATCGATAAGTGGAAAAAGTTGTGCTTCACTTTAAATACATTTTCGCTTTACATACATGCTCCGGTCCTTGGACAGCTAAATCATGTCTTGGCTCGGCACACACTTGTAAAGAGAACAGCTTTGTCTAGCGTTCATTTAGATTTTTATTAATCCACCGGCAGCACAAAGAACACTGGCAGGGCTTTGCAAAAAGTAATAATCATACCTGCATTTAAATGATTATGCCTCAAGGTGCAAACAGTAACCCATACAGTAAACCCATACAGTATCTGGGAGTGAATACTTAAATAAAATGTAGTGGATCCTTCTTTCTGAAGGTAGTAAACTATATGATAGGTGGCATTGCAATCTTGCCCCTCATTTTCAGAGGAGAACCCCTGATCATCAGATTTGCATTAAATACACTAATTAACTATCACATTACCATTCACACATTTACTTTGTCTGACAGTGTTGCGATCGCTTGAAATCAAGCGCTGGGCATGAACCATTGAGCTTCATTTTAACCCAATCACTGGCAAACAGGCAGGTGACACGCTGCAATGTACTGCCAACCTGTCCGAGCACCGGGGGTTCAAACGATTTAGGCCATATTCATGGTGCAAATTTATGGGGATGAGCCGTTTTAATCAAAGAAATATATATGGACACGCTCCCCATGTGCATACAGTAACCATCAGCACCCCCCCTCGGTATAGCAATGACGGAAGGGGTGCTTAATATATAGCTCATGGCACACTCCAGGATGCCTACGTTATCACAACACCCCCTCCTGCTGTGAGCCGGGCGAGGAGGTGAGCTTGGTGCAGGGAGAGGTGCATGACAGGCATCACAGAGCAGACGTTATGCTGCCTCAGCATCTGTGACAGGCCTCCACCTTCACGCTCCCAAGAGGGCAATACAGGTTGGTCTGCCCCCATTGTGACGTTACCAGCCCCAAACACACCCCTCATGGACCGAGGGCGTGACGTCAGAATGGAATCGAACACCAGAAGGGTCACTCCATAGTGACGTCAGCCTCCTGCCCACTGCTGTCTGTTTGCTCAGTGTAAACCCTAAAGAGGGGGGGGGGGGGCAGAAAGGAGAGGGGGGAGAAAGAGAGATTGAGGATGGAGAAA